>NW_028187144.1:2940125-2976977 GCF_003343005.1 Rhea americana | reverse complement strand
AAAAGGAAATTTTAAATCCTATCTGTTTGGATTATATCATTTTTCAAATTATTTTAGTAAGTGGATAAACAAGACTAGGAAGATGTCAGAAGCATATTATATTTGTCTTCCCTGATTGAGAGGAGACAACATACATAATATATGGCTTGATAGATATAACTCATTACATATAAATCAGGTCTGGTGGGCTGCTCAGTGCAGAGCAGCCTTTCTGACAGCAATGTTGATGGTATTTATCTTCAAATCAGGAAAAACTCCCCAAGCCACCCCTCCACAGGCCTCTTCTTCATTTTGAAAACAATTAAAATAAAACAGGTCTCTTGTTTTGCTAACTGAAGTACGATTAAATCTTAATTCCTAAGAATCTGTCTGGATTAAATCTCCCCCTTTTTTTTTCCTGTGAATATTCATCATATCTTTGCAAAGAACTTCTGTTTCTAGTTTCTTTCAGATGAGAGAATGATGCTGCAGGGCAGAGCAAGATGAAGACTATGAAGCTCTCGGCACCTCTAGGCACATGTGGAASAGGCACATTTTATGTTGGTTTCTGGCAACACTCCAGAAAATGCCTTCACTGAGCCAGAGCCTGGCAGCAGTGCTGCACAGAGATAGCTCCAGCTTCATTAAACTCATATATAAGTACCTCAAAAGAGTCCTAGATTCCTGGGCCAGTGAAAATCCAGAAGCTGCTTCCAAAGAGATTCCTGCGTTACTGAAGGGCGAGAAGCAGCAGTGACTTGGTGTGAGATTTCACAGGACAGCGGGCTCTATCACCTCCTGCTGCCCCAAGGGGCAGTTTCTCTTCCGTTCCTCATATAGTCCTGCCTCTGTTCTCATGCAGCCTTTGGTCATGCCTGGGTTCCTCGGGAGCTGTTTTGATTCACTACCAGAAAAGGTTCACTTTGATGCTAGGTTAGTTTTCTACTGAGATAGTGAGCCAAACTGTCTTGACTGGGAATGAGGTGAGATGCAGCTAGTGGCAGCCATGGGCCAGAAGTGTGTGGTGTGTGGTGTGTGGTGTGTGGTGTGTGTAGGCTTGTGTGTGGTGTGTATGTGGTGTGTAGGTATGTATGTGGGAGAGGTGAATGGGGAGGAAGAGCAAGACCAGCCCTTTCGGTGGCAGCGAGCTCAGGCAACTGGTGGAAACTCCCTCCTTGGGAAACTACACTGCCTTTCTTCTGAGGAAGATGTCTCTATCCAAATGAGTAGAGCATCTCCCATCACCCTGAGGAACCTTATACTCACTCTGGGCAGCTATCGGAGTCAGAAACCGCATCAAATGCAGGACAATGCTGAAACCAAACCAGTATCCACCTGGAAGTGTTTTATAAAGCAGTCTAAAATACAGTTGAAGATTAGATGAGCTTAACAAACCAAGGACAAATTTTAAGTATTCTGTGTGTTTTCCCGCTGCATCTTACAATAGCAGCAGCTTCTAGACTTCTGATCATTTCAGTGCACAGAATCCAATATTCTTCGTATTTATAGTGCCAGAAGGAATATCTGTTCTAGACAGAGGATGGCTTAGGCTTCTGCATTCCTTTCACTGGACTAAATATAAAACTGAGTAACATAACTGATTATAAATCATTTTAGGTAGGTCCACATAGGGTGTTTTTAATTTATAAGAAGTGCGTACCTTTCAACTTCTATGTTTTGTGCCAGGACTATAAGCATTGCTGATTATGCCAGCATTAATGCATAGCCACAMGCAAGAAGGACAATGGGAGTCCTATGTTCGCATCCGCTGTGAAAAGTGTCAGCAGACTCCTGATTAATTTAAGGTTCTCACAGAAACTGAATTTCTTGTGCATTTGAATTCTTGTTGTTTCTTAGGTGTTTTACTGGCAGCTTGTGATGTTAGAATAGGAATATTTACATTAGAATCATTTACATCTCCTTTGATTTTCGTAGCACTCCAGCTATGTATACATCATGCCCTGCAAGCAAAACTGAGAAGTAAGTATGAGGAAAACTGTGTCCTGACAAGAAAGAGTTACAGCAAGAAATATCATGATTATGAATGCAATGAGACATAGAGGATTTCTTTTATTGTATTAGTGAGATTACATTAGGTCTGGACTCTACAGTCAACCTGCCCAAGGCAAAGGCTGTTTATACACATATAGGGAAACATTAGCTACGAGGTGGAGGAATATTTTTCTGGTAGAGCACCAGTGTAAACACCAGGATGACAGATCTATTTAACATCACGCCCAAAGGAAGAATGAGTTTCTTCTACTTTGACTCACTTCTGATGTGTTGATTTCAGCTCTCAGTTTACATAGTCACAACTCTGCTGAGGGAAACACAAATGCATAGATGTGCCTTGAAAACAGACCATCTTATCATAGAATGACCTGGCAAGATCACCTTGTCTGCAGCACCATTTGGGGAAGCTGAAAGCAGACCCAGTTTCCTCTTTTCCAAATGCTTTATGAGAAGACCATCGTTATAATGAGAGGGTCCTTGCAATAAGAAATTGCTGTCCATTCTTGCTGCCACTTTCCTCTCCCTTCCAGGTTACTGGTTTGTGGTATGAAATACCACATACCACCATAGGTCTCTCTCCTGTGGTGAGGTTATGTATAATGCAGCATTTCTTTGCTCCTGCTGCTTTGGCTCTGGGCATTACAAATCTAGCCCAAAGCCAGAGCTGACCCTTGCTCCTCCACAGTCCTGGGCAATCTCCATGCGGCTAATCCCTTGTCTGTGCTCCCAGGAGGCAGCGGCTGCTTGATCAGCAAGCCTTGCATGCAAGTGGATGTTACTGATGAGTGAAAAATATCCCCATTGATTCTGACAGGGAATTTGGGTGATTGGCAGGTAGCCAAGTCACATCACAGCTCTGGGAATGCTGTTCCTTAATTAGCCTGACCCAGCCAAGTGCCTAGTTTGCTCAAAGAACTGACCAGATCCTCCTTCCCTTTTTAGCTGCACCACTCACGGTTGCAAAGGGTCTCAGCTCTACCCCAGGGAGTTGTCACTCCCTCTCTCAGAGGCAGCACACATCTGGCAGGTGACACACCTCTGGCTGRAGCTCACACATCTGGCTGGTGGCGTTTCCTTGCAGTTATGTTTGGAGCCAACAGAGCACCTGGTGGCACCYCTGGGAGAGGCTGAGCAGCTGTAAACATCCCAGGTGAACATACAGCCAGCCAAGCTTCCCATGAGGGACCTCTCCATCTCTCATCCCCTCCTTCCTACAAGAGGAGAAAGCTCAGTGCATCCACTGAGCCTTGGCTGAGGTTTGTGCTCAGCATCATCCAGCTGTTGGAGCCATTTTACAGAATGAGATTCCCCCTACTGAAAGCTAATCATGCAAAAAATAACCACAGAGCTTTAGAAAGCTCCTCTTTCCAAGTTATCCTGAGGTGCTACAGGGTGACATAGGCGAAACAGAAACCATGGGCCAGGCTGCATACAGATACAGTGCCTGTTAAAATGCAGTGCTAACACGGATCCCTCTTTCTTATCTGTAACCCAGGAAACAAACGGCCTGCAAGGAGGAGGACTTTGGACGGGTCACTACAAGCTGTGTAAGCAACATGTGCTTGTCACTTTTAAGAACCAGGGTGTTCTGTTGCAGAGCTCCTGTGAGCATGAAAATGCAAAGTGAACTAAATCGAAAGGATTTTAAATTTGATGACGTGTCATCGTTAGCATCTGATAAATAAATGTTAACTTTGGAAGAGGTTTTAGATAAGCAGAAAAGAAAATGGTGTTTTCTTCTAACTTTTCCTCCCTCATGTACAACATAATACAGCAAAGCATGCTGTAGAGGTCATCATTTGATTTTAAAAGCTACTTAAAAAAATTTACAAAGACCTTTTCTTGTTTCCCTAGAGTTTTAAAAATGCAGGAGAGATTTCATTTTTCTTAATTTTGGATATATGGAAATGTCAAGATATATCTCCAGACGACATTTTTTTCTCCATACACTTGCATTAAAAGAATTTTTAAAATGTTTTCTTGCTTTTAAAAGTTACTTTGAACATTAGATAAAAATTTCTCAGTTGCACTTTTTGCTTCTTGAAGGATCACTTAGATGTGGTTGACGGAGAGATATTATCAGAAGCTTAATGTTATATGTACTTCCTTCACAGTGTGCCACAATATATTCTTTATGATAACCTTAAAATGAAATGACCTTATAATATATGCACTGAAATTAATTATACCATGCATTAATTGTGAGGTGAGTCACAAGATAGAATTGATAATTCTTCAGTCATAAATTTAACTTTTATCTAAAACACATCTTAAAGAAGCAAAAAATTCATTTCATCACATACTCAAATACTTGACTTCACATTTTAATTTCAGCAAAAAGCAGTCTTTTGGCTGATTAAAAATGTTGACTTTGGCTCTGAAAAAAATACTGATTTTCAGGACACTGTAAGTACTGCTGAATGGCTTCAATCTGACAGAAAGCTGGATATGACATATTTGTATAAGGATTATTGTACACTGAAAGGTTCAGTACAGCCGTTTGAGCATGTTTCAGGAATRTTGTATTAGGAAACAGTGAATCCTTCTTCTCTCATGATCCTAGACCTTTCAGAACTCATTATGTCCGCTCCTACTTCATATGCAAATTAAATGGAGTATTTTTCACATGTGAACCTGTTAAAAATTGACTGTATTAAGACCAAGTTTCACACTAAAGTAATTTCAATTCTTCTGGGAGAAACACTAGAACAGGTTGCCCAGAGGGGTTGTGGGGTCTGCTTCTCTAGAGACGCTCAAAACCCACCTGGACACGATCCTGTGCAACGTGCTCTAGGTGACCCTGCTTGAGCAGGGAGGTTGGGCTAGATGATCTCCAGAGGCCTCTTCCAACCTCAACCACACTGTGACTCTGATTCTGTGAACTATGTTAGACAATTTCGAGGCGCAAATGATAAATTAAAATGTCTCAAAACTAATCAGAAAGGGCTAAAGGAGAAGGGCTGCAGCAAGGGCTGGGCTGTGGGTTGGGCAAATTTCTCTGGCAGGATGCAAGTGGCCCAAAGCCACCAGGGACTCAGGTGGGGCTTCAGCCACCCTGAAAGTGGCTAGTGGGAACGTGGCTCACTTCATATGTGATGTTGCTCGTTGAGCTGCAGGAATTCAACGGCTTGCCATTGCGGGAGCAGTTCCTAAAATAAAGAGAGAAGCTAGGCTTTTTTAGCGTGCTTATGCAAGTATTGGATGGCACTTGGTATGCAGTCTGGTTTTTCACTGTGTGTAGTCAGCTTCCTCGGTGTGTGAGCAGATTTTTCGCATAGAAAAAAGAAGAAAAAAAGACATCCGTACAATGCTATTTCTACTCACAGCCTGCAGGGGACTCAGGATATTGCCACTCAATCTTTCTAAAAGATTACTGGATCTGTAGAAACACGCTTACTGGATCCATAGAAACAACCAAAACATCTTTTTTGGGGGTGGGAGGGGAGGGGGAAGGCAAGAGGGGTGACTTGCAGTACAGACCGTTTCCGTCTTACCCCTTGAAAGACAGATCTGTGATTCATGGAAGAATATTTTCATGACTTCCCTGACTTTAGAAAGCTGCTTTGGAGTCTAGGGACAGGAAGCAACTACTACTACTAATATTTTAGCAGAGCCTGCGGGTTGTCTGCAAGCCCARGTCTTTCTATAGGCAAAGGCTGTGCTGCTTGCAGTACGACTTTATCCTGATGTCGACATGTGACTTGTCTGACCTAGCCAAAGTGTGATAAGACTCACAACATGATTTAGCAGTGCAGGAAGAGGGAAAACAGTGATTGTTTTTGAGAGTGTCAGGAAAAGAAATACAACTCTGCAGAAYTTTTTTTTATTATTATTTTTCAGAGTAACTCGAGCTTATAAAAAAAGAGCTTGTTCTCAGGGTGAATTTTTCCTGTGGGTAATTATTTGGACATACATAAAACTGGGTCAGTGGTTCCCACCCTTTCCAATTCATATTTGCACTTACTGGATTTCTGCCAAACTGTTCGACAACTCTCATTATCTTCAAGTGGACTTGAACTGTGACAAATCAGACCTATATAGCTCTGTCACTTCAGTAGCAGGCATACTAAGAACACAACTGTCTTAGTGACAATCCAGATAGTTTTAACTGATCTACAGTTGCTAGGACGTGGCTGAAAGCTTGGCCTCCAGTCTCCACATCTGACAGGCTGATTTCAAAATACATATATTTAAAGTTTTAAATGCTGAATGACAGGTACTTACAGAACCTAGGGAACATTCAGAATGAAACATTGAATTCTTGTTATGTTGACAGATCTTGTCCCTTGATGACCTTGGACTGCACTGCTGAAGTATTACGAAACTCCAGCTGCAACACACCACATTGCAGTTCGGGGACATTTTGCTAGTATTTCCCCAGACACAAAGAACAATTTTTTTTTTTTTTTTTTTACCTATGACTGGCCATACTTGGTGCCAGCTGAGGCTGTAATCATTCTTGTTAAAACTGGGCTCATTACACCCCAGGAAAGATGGACAACATTCAGAAGAAAAAGCACTTGCCAAAGTACAAGATTAGCCCACCTACAGCTTTATTGCAAAAGCAAGTCATAAGTGCATGTGCCTGTTGTATATATTTACCTATCTATCTAATGCAGGGATATGTATAGCTAGTGTTAGTAACAGCATTGGAAGGTAATGGTACATATATCCCAGCCCATACATTTAAACTTGATAAGCACATTACCTAATAGAAAACAGCATAATTTTACAGCGGAAAAAAAAGCAATCTGGGAAAATCTAGTTCTACTCCAGCATGAAAGCTAATTATTCCATCAACGGTGTGCCATTTCCCTGTGTGCCTTTCTGTTTCTCATTCATTCAATGAGATGACCCAAATAAGACTGTGTGGCCATATTGTATCTTCCATAACATGAAACAGCCCTTGAAAGATAGAAAAAAAATCAAGCTTTTTACAATGCTGCTATGGACATTTCCCAGCTCTGACAGCCTATAGGGCCCCCCTCACAGAGGACCAGTCCCTTATCTTGCATGTTCCATAGGATTTGTCTGCAAGGAAAAATTATATTCCTTTTGCCATCCAACACAACACATCACTCTCATGCAAGTACTGCGTTCATAACTCTTCAGGCAGACACAGAGCTTCCTTAATAGGGATTAATACCTTTGAAGTCATGATCTGAAACATAATGCTGTCAGTAAAAGCCAGGATGTGGGAAGCAAGACCATGGGACACAAGCACCCTGCAACCAGTAGGTCACTTCCTATTACCAGTAGGGTTACCTCCTACAGGCAAAGCCATAAATCATGTAACTCAGCAGCCACCAAGTTGAGAAAGCCACCTCTAAATTTGGAAATTCAGTCTTGAGCTATGTCACCTATCACTCCATGCCATATTCATTATGCTTGAATCTGTGGAATTCCTGTTTTTTAAAACCCAACTCATAAAAAGAAATGTCCTAGATCAAAGCTCTACTTTGATCTGCAGAACCTTTTCCTTTGTCTTGAGGTACCAGCCTCAAACACCTCAAGGACATCTGCTAATAAGTCTGATAYTAGTCTGCCCTTCATTGTGCCGAGCAGAGCTAGGTGGACAAGAACAAGCAACCCACAAGAGCCTCTRTAATAGCATGCTGGATAGTTTTTCATCAATCTCAGGTGTTGCAAGACATCCACTCTCCAATCTGACCTATTGTTTGACTCAGAATTTTATCAGTTGTCTGTAGTTCAATCCCTGATGGAAAACTCCAGTTAATGTTGCAGGAAACATTTCATAGAACAACTCCCTGGTCAGGTAATTTTGGAAAACCCTTCTTCCTCACAGCCAGAATGACCTCGTTTTCAAGAAAGACCTTGATAGTATTCAGGCACAGATTTCTGCTAATCTTCAGCTGATGGAGAAAGTTTGGACTTCAGGTAACCTGTAACATGGACCCAGSTGTACCACTGTGTGCAGTGTGGATGCTCTGGGAGTGCTGTGTCTGTCTTAGATACTTTTGCTGCTGTCCTGGTCTCATGTATCACCTAGTGATAGGAAAGACCTGGTCATTCGAGAGCTGGTCCTGATATTGCCAGACACAAATATAGGATTTGTAGATACCTGAATGAGTGTTACTCTTGTGTAGGTGGGTCCCCATGGCCGAGTCTGATGCATGATATGAGTATACATGGATTAGGTGTGAGGAAGCACATCAGGTTTCTCTGGCTTGGCCAGCTCAACTTGCTTTTTGGCTTATCAAAAACTACTGGGCCTTGCTGCAAACTGTCACCACCCCAGCATCTCCAACATCAACCTGTGATGGCTTGAAGAGTACCTGGGCCTTAGGAAGAACTGAACAGGGGAGCTGCCAAAAGAAGAGGGTATTTCTATAGAAATAACTTGATCAGGGAAAGAACTAAAAAGGTATGAGATTTCCATGATGTTTAATGCTTTAAGGAAAAGCAGGCTCATGGTGCAGACCCTTAGCTGGGTAGAGGAAAAGCAGAAGGATAGAGAGTTGCAGGGCTGGTAAGTTCCCAGACTTGTAAACTTAGTAAGTTTTAAAACTTAAATTTGGAAATAAAGCTGAAGCTCAAAAGAAATCAAGAACTGGAATATCGTGTCTATAATTTGGGGGGTTTTTTTGTGCATAGTCTGAAAAAAAAATGCCATCTGAGGTCTTAGAGGCTCTGAAATATCCTAAATGTTCACTGGGAACAAATGTATGGTCTTATGAAAGTGTGCCCWCACATAGGTACATGACCAGCAGCATGCCAGCAAATTAAGAGGGCACATAGGTCACATCAAGAGACAAGTATCAGGCAGATTCAGTGGTTCCTATAGTTCCCAGATGGCTGGGAAGTAAAAATGAAGTTAAATACAGGCCAAACACACAACATGGATCTGCATAGTATTCCTACTACATTTGCAAGCAATTTATTSAAGTCTTTCTTTGATTAAATATGCAGTTTTCTCACAATCACTGTGTTAATCCATTCACTTTACCTTATCCACTTTGGTATGAGCATATCTATGYGTGGTGTGTGGATTTACACTTGAATGAGTAGCTGCTTTAACTTCTGCTGGACCCTTGCTGCTTGAGTCACGTCAGTCTACATACAGATTCCAAGTCCAAGACTGATTGCTGAAATCCGACATTTTAATGTTTGAGCGGTTAGGCAGTATTAGGAGACAGATAAAAGGCCCAGTGGATATAGGTAGTATTCCTCTGGCAGCATATTAAATGCTGGGGGGAGGGGGGATTTTTTCTTGTTATTGAGGGGTACTGACTCTGAGGGATAAAACGACACTATAGGACCTGCATATGTATCTGGGGGCAGGGATGTTGGAGCATCAGAAAGACACAGCAATCTCTGTATTTCTAATAAAGCTTACAGGGCAAAATGCAGATGTCTACATYGGAATTAGGCCTCCCAGGCTTCCTTTACAGCCAATGGAGAGAAGTGGGCACTCTGATGGCACAATTTCTGACCTATTTKGGGATGAGGTGACTCACTCTTTAAAAGCATGTGGTTCTCTCCACTGAATATACAGGAAAGTGGAGGTGACTAGCTCAGGCGATGACCAGTTACATTTGCTTTGGAGATGTTTATTTTTCATCAGATGAATGAGAAGTCTGTGGTGTTCTCTAAACAATTGCTGGCTTCCAACAGTGCACTTATCTTGAGAAAATGGCTAGAGAAAAGTGTTATCRTTTGGGAATGAGTGCGTAACAGATAAGGCCA
Organism: Rhea americana; assembly: GCF_003343005.1. Classification (NCBI taxonomy): domain Eukaryota; kingdom Metazoa; phylum Chordata; class Aves; order Rheiformes; family Rheidae; genus Rhea; species Rhea americana. The sequence continues at coordinate 2,967,278 of NW_028187144.1, read as the reverse complement.
GTCAGATCATTTCATTTTTGCATCCACAAATGCAAAAATAGATCCACAGAACTATATCATTTTAAGTAGAAATCAAAGATTTTATGTTTCATTTTATTCTTTATTCATATACATAATCCACTGGTAGATATGCTATTCTAATCCTCTTGTCAGCTAGGGCTTTGTGGGGTTTATGTGCTCTAGGATGATATATCCTAGCAACACCAGAATTAAACTAGCTGCAGTGAGACGAGAAAGCTCCAGGAATGTATAAGATATACAGCTGCTCTCAGCTAGGTTTCAGACAACTCATTGGCMAAAGATGCATCCTAACTGTGGCATAAATCAAATGAGGCTTAGACTATTTCTTATATTTCCATATTGCTATTATTGCCTTTGCCATTACGTTAATTGTAGAGATACTATCACACAGTTAAACAGGTAGCTCTCAAAGTTGCTGTCTTCAGGTCTGCATGCCGTGGCCSCATCTCCTGGTGTCTGTCCTCTCCCGTTGTCCACAAGCCCCCARGGCTACCAAGAAGCTCATTCTCCCATACCACTTTGGGGTTTTTTTGGGGACTCCTGCTCTGTGCTTCTGCTCCCCACCCTCCCGCTCTGTCACACTTTCACMTCTGGAGGACCTTTAGAGGTCAGTAAAAATGATGTCAATACCATCTGGCAGAGCTGAGTTAAGATGGAGGGGGCTATCTCATAGGAGGCATTAATGGTCTGGGGAAAGGTGATTGTTAGGTTAAGCGGACATCATGTCACACTGGATTTGTTCCCCATTTCTCACCTAGTTCTCTGATTCCCATCTAAATCAGTGGGTTCTGCCTATGGTTGCCAAGAAGATACCATATAATTCTAAAGTTCTTCAGCATTCTTAATCCCCAGGAAAAGACTTGTCCCTTGAATAAAGGCTTTGCTTTGCTCTGAAAAAAAGAAAAGTGAATTAAAATGCTTACTAATTTATAAGTTGATGTTTTCCAGAGGTCTGAGTTCACCTCAGTCCATGCAGTCTGAGCTCACACAACCATTCCCCATATAGATGCTCCATTCTCTGCCTGATCTCTTCTTATGGGGGGTCTCAAGCTGAAATAAATGAGATAAAGAAAGGCCATATAAAAAACAGATCATCTGATCGGACTATCCATTTTTCAGCATGTCATTAACTCCCAGCTTTCAGAACAATAGGGATCTGTAAATGTATTAATACACTCACAGATAGTATACTGCTGTATCTGCAACATCAAAGGGCCTTGCTTATAGCATTGCCCAGATAGTGGTCCAGAAGTGGTTGATAGTATACATTAATGATTAGTGTAATCACTCTGTTAATTACTTGTTCTTTATCAGAATACTCCTACTAAATTTCMGTTTTACCAGCTTGCTAATTTATAACTGCCATCACAATATCTGGCATTTGGCCACTATTGGAATTATTTGATTCTGAGAAAATTAGAGTTTTTATTTAAAAAGAATATTTTAAAAGGCTCGAACTGTTATGCAATAAGACTTTAAAATGCAAATTAGATAGGCCCCAAGGGCTCAGAAACCATGAGGCAAATGGAAAGAACATGCTATTTATTAAAAAAAAAATGAAAAAAAACTTTCAAGATTTTTAAGCTGGTTTCCTACTACCTAAGGGTCTCTGTTTTGAAATTCTGAGCCTGGCAATGTTTGTAACCTCGAAAAACTTATCAAAAGTAGAGATCTTCTTAAAYACCGTTTCACTGAGACCCTACATGTTCCATGCTGGGCAATCTGTTTTTTAAAGATGTGTCACAACTTCCTGTGAACACGTCATGCTTTGCTCAATTCCTCTCCTCTTGCTCCCTTCTCTTCCCCCTCAGCATAAGACTGAGTGTTTGCACAGCTCCTGACTCCTTCCCGTTCCTCTGCAGTGCCCTACAAGGCTGGGCTGCGGGCAGAGGTCTCTCCYGCGGTGCCATTCCTGTGGCAACATGGGTTATTGCATCCCTCGTGTCTCCTTCATGGCCTCGGCTGCCTTCCCGCAGCCCTCCCATGGGCAGTAGAAGTTTTCCTGCTCTTTGCTTCCACATTCTTGTTGTCCAGCCCTTGGTGGATTGCCATGCTRAATGCAAAGGCTTCAGCAAACAGAAGGATGCATTCAGGCGACGAGCATAACAATCCTCCTGTTAATATTTGTCCTAGTTTTTTTTTTTAAAGAGTGGCTTTGGCCATATCAGTGTCTCTTTCTGTAACCAGTCAAACTGCACTGGCAAAAAAGTGTTCAGGGAGATAAAAGGTGCTGGCTCTGTGCAACAAAGGCTCTCACCCTGCATGCACTGAGAATTATAATTTGATAGACACCGTGCAAAATAATTGCTGTGTCACTGCACTGACTTCTTAAAGCCTTTGTTGCAATTTTTACAGTACTGTTCCTGCCAGCATATGCTTATCACCAAAATGCTGCTTTCCTCTGATTTTCTGCTTTCCAAAGGAGGCCAAGAATATCCTGCTGAGAGTGGGAGCATGCATTAAATCCACAGATGATTTCCTGAAATGAGATTTGAGAACAAAACCAGGTCTGACTAAGCATTACAGTGGAGCTGGTTTGTCAGCAAAAGATTTCCACAACTAAGTATGCCAAGTATGCTTTGTAGTGCCAGGGTGAAGGTACTATTATGTCGACGCTGTTTAAAAGCACTTCTGTACTTCTCTAGACAAAATCTACTTCAAACAAATYGAACGAATCCAGCAGTTAGCAGTAATGGAGGTTAGAATTGCACATTCGTCTCCTATTTGAATGACAGTCCACTGCTGCTCCTGTTCCAGCATTTGAGAAACCTCTGAATTATTCCCTAGCATATTCAGTGCAGGATACTTGAGTTGTACAAAGGACATTTGATGAGCTCCTAGGTTCATTACCCCAGTGGCAAAAACCATTTCATCACCCCTGAAAAGCTCCATCTGAGATAAACTGGTGCCTCTTCAAAAGAGGAGCTCAGCAAGTTCATCCTCACAGATCTTACAGCCAGTTGATAGGAAGCAGCAAGAGAGAGTTTGGTGCTGGTGCTTCTCAATGCAAAAGTGGCCCAGAGAAGCCCCATCAAAGAAACCTTGGGAGGGATTTATGTTTTGTAGTTTGTAGATGGACCTGATACTCTTCAGACAGGATTAAAAATTCTCTTGTAAAAGAGAAGTCTTCTGTTATTCACAGGTTTCTTACGATTATTTGACTTGAATGGTTAATTTTAAGTGCTGTGAAAAGACTGATGGACCAAATTTTGTCCCTGGTCCTGGTAGTCAATAAGAAATCTATAGTGGGTACTAATGGTAAACTAGACTCTGGCCTTGCCTCTGCTCTTTGCCTTGCTCCTGTGTATTGAGTTGAGGTTGGGCTCTGCCCAGTGCTTCATGCTGAGACTGCTTCAGAGCTCTCCTTCTGGTCTGTGGTGTCATTGCTAGACAGTCCTACCAGTTTCACACAGACACTGAATTTCTGGTACATTTGTGCAAGCCTCTAGCTTGTCTGTACTGTTATGAAAATTTTCCTTTCCAAYGTCTTCTCCTGGAAGGGAGGTTGTCATTTAGCCACTGATCTCYGTACCAGAAAGAGCCTCTGCTCTGTGGCAGGAAGTTTCTTGCCTGGGTATTGAGCAGAGTACTTTGAAATCTCTAGAAGTTAAAGGCACCACCTAACTACAATGTTGTTTTCTATCTAAAATGTATAAAAGGAACTAAAATATCCTAGCTCTCTGCACTGCAGATCTGTTTAATATTCCTCCCTTATCTTCAAGGAGAAGTTCTACTGACATTAATCAGAATTTTATATGCAAAATACAGTAAATTGCAGAGTCTCAGTGCAAGGAGAAGAGGAAAACAAATATCAAGCATAAGAGGAAAATTCTGCATGTTAAGCACCCAAGATCAGAAGTCACCATGGAAAACTTTGGGAGTCATCTTACTAGACTTTGTTTTTTTTTTTTCCAGTGAATGGGTGTTGCAGCGTTATATGGATAAATTCATTTGTGTCTGGCTCATTCAGATATGATAGATATCATATAATGGCTTATGAATGAATATATAAGCTTATCTAGATAGAAAGTCCCAACAGATGGCAGAGTTTTGAATTCATGCCTGACACTCAAAAGAGCATCCCATGTGATTTTGCTTGTGTTGACTCACGGCGTAATCGAGGATGCACATACATSGGAAAAGGTGTTAGGTCATGATAGCATGCATCACGCATCCTAGTGCACATCCAGGATGACTTTTGTGTGTATAAGGAAAACATGGGTCTGCTTCTGAGCAGGTTTATCAGGAGCTTTGTATGAGGGGGATGAGGAACCAACTGTATTGGTGTACTGCTGGGGGACCACTTTATGAATCTGCAGGCTGCACAGGAGGAGGTTCTCCAAGGCACTGATGGGTTCACAGAGGCAGCTCTGCACCTGCTGGGCATGGAARGCCTCCAACATGTCAAAGCAAACTTTTCCAAGTGAAATGAAGACTGGTTTGTGTCAGTGGTAGCAAAAAGAGATGAGAAGAGACATTCAGGTAGGTACACGAAGGGAAAGCACAGCAAACCCTCCCTTGAACTGTAATTCTGGCCTCCTCTCCAGTGCTGAACTGGAAGCAGCAAAGCTGGTATGACTGAGCCCTCGGAAGTGTATGTGCAGTGATGTGCTGGCTGTGGGGAGAAGGAATGATTTTTGTTCTCGTATCAGATTGCCACAGGGCCATCTTCTTTCTACRTGTCACTGTCTCTGAGACGTCACCCAGCACTCCTTCCAAACGCCCCCTTCCTAGCTGCCTGCTGTGTCTGCGTCAGGCCATGGTCCGAATAACGCAGCTATGACCGCTTGCAATACACGTTTCTCTCCAGTTGACTAACTAGGTCACTTTAACCTCATCCCTCCCTGTGACGGAGCTGTGCTGTGGCTGCTGCGGGACGGCACCGCAGAGTTGATCCTTTCTGACAAAGGCACAGTACCACAGTCACAGCGGCCTATCTCTGAGAAGAGAAAATTGCCTGGAAGCGTTCCAGCATGTCCTAATGCAGCCCTGCATCCCAGCAGCCGGCACAGCCCTAATCTAATCAGCAAAGCAGGTTTTGCAGCTATAGGGCAGCATGGACATGCCTGGAGTTCTTGTCCAGGAAGCCCCCGGATTGCTAACAAGTCCATTTCTCTTTATTTGGGGAAAAAAAAATAATAAAATAAAAAAGAAGAGAGAGAGAGAAAAGGTAACTTTAAAAAAAAATTTTGCTCTTTGTTCCATAAGCTTGTTCTCTTRCCCCCAAGGGTAGAGGAAGTCACCTTTTTTCTGGGATGAGAGGGCAGGTAGAAATATTCTTTTGAGGAAAGTGTAGAGTCAGGATTTGCCTAACCAGATCTGGCAGGTTCAGTCTGGGCTAGATAAAAGTTTGCTTTGAAATGAGATTGAGAGCTAAGGAAAACTCCCATTTTCTACAGGGAAAACTCCTGTGGATTTCAGAAGCAGTTTTGCTTAAATGTAGCCACCAGCATATGATCCAAGGAAAATGCAAGTTGCATGCAAATGAACGGCAGAGCAGCCATGAGATCYAGAAAGCCTTTCTTCTGCCTTGTTACAGATGCAGGAGATGCTGAGCAGGATGCTGAGACCCAAGGTTCACCTACCTATAAGACAGACTAAGTTAAAACATCTGCTATGATTATCAGGCTTCTAGTGAGAATGTAGCAAAACTGGAAGAGCCAGACTGAAATCAGGCAAAGCAAGGGAGCCGTGTGCCTCTCAGAGCAAGCAGCAYAGGAGATGTGGCTCGGGAGGGAGTGGGCAGCCAGCGCAGGAGATGGGCAGAGGGAGCAGGAAAGTGCCCTAACTGCTGTGCCTTCCCCGGGGCAAACCCTGACAAGTCTGTGCGGCTCGAGACGCCGGCTCCAGCTGGAGAGGGTTGCATAGAAATGTTTTTCGTTTCTGAGGACTGACAGGGCACTCGAGCCTCCTGCATTACCCCACTGAATTCAGTGGCCTGCCAGTATGAAATGGGGCATGACCATCAGGCTGGGGCTGCAATGTTCCTGGAAGGGTCTCTATTCCCCCAAACCTTGCTGTGGGACATTTGTGGTGCCCTGGCGAATACAAGCCCCACACCGTCACCCGAGCAAAGATCTCAGCTCTTCTGTTCATGAGTATTTCCGCAAAAGATACTTCTTTGACTTGATCCATGTACAGGCAAGACCACATGGCCCAGTGCTGAACAAAGTTGGGGGGTGAAATGTCTCCATAGCTGTGAGGCTCACTTGCTGACATTGCCTTTTTGGCCCTGCCTGAGGAGAGATCCTTGCCTTAAAAACCCTTTTAGATGCTTCCTTGGCCTTGGTGGGGGGAGCAGCTGGGGCTGGGGCAGAGGAGGTGGGCGCACAGCACGAGCTGGCAGTGAGGGTGGATTGGGGAGGGTTCGGAGGAGCAGGGCAGGTAATGGGGCAAACGTATTAGGTGACAGGGAAGGCTCCTTTTGGACTTTGTGTTAACTACATACAGAGCTTTTAAAATTAATTACTGGGTGGAAGAGTGAGCTGATGCAGAGGCAGAAATAAGCCAAACCTTTCACACACATGTATTTTTCTGKGCCAATTTAAGAACATCCTGGCAGTACTTGGACTTCAGAGAGCACCAAACCCCTCTCATCTGTTACTTCTCATTTACAAGTCACTCTCTGTTGATGTGGTGGGCTTTATGTGCAAAGACAGGAGCTTTCCTTGCAGTTTCATCCAAGACATTGCTCAAGACTAGTAATATAAATGTAAGGTCGGGATGAATGATCTGGAAAGGGAGTTACCAAAGACGCCTCCAGAAGATAAACAGTTTGTCAGTGAGGGCTCAGAGCACCACCGAGCCTCAGTGGGCATCAGCAGCTGCAGAAGGGATAAGAAACAGCAAGATAAAAAACTGAAAAAAGCAGGAGGATGTAGGAGAAAAACAGCAGGGTGGGATAGGTGGCACTGAGCTATCAATAAATATGTAGAGCTTTCTGGTGGACATCAGGTGAAAGGGTGTTGTTCCAGGATGTATTATTTCATGTTCTTACCATGATTAACCAGTGTTAGCCCCTGAAGGCTAGTGGGGAAACCTTGAAGCTCTGACTACCTGGCTTGTCAGAGCTGAAAGAGTGGTGAAAGCTGGAGAGAAAATCGGGAAGAGGCAGGTAACAGCAGATATAATGAGATGAACTGTACCTTAGATGTGCCTTATTTTCTCCTTTCCTTACAGAGGTGCCTGTTCAGATACAGACATGTCCTCCTGGACATCTTGAATCAGGTGACGTGGATCCATCCTGAGTCTCCTGCATGCTCACTGCCACAGAGGCAGCAATGGCCCTGGTCTTGCAACAGAGATGTACCAAAAGCTTCTGCCTTGCTTCTGGCGTAGATGGAGACTTCTGGCTCCTGCCGTGTCCCTACCATGTCCCATGTCAGTGTCAAACAGCTGGTTCAGTCGCCTRTGTTTCACTCCCAATCCATTTTCAGGTGAAATGTGTCAGGCTTCAATAGGAAATGCCTATTAATGACATTTTTAAAGCTAATGCAGGTCATTTTGACTGAATTGTACTAGGGAAGAATTTCATGGGGAGTTCACCTCTCCCAGGAGGAGAGAGCAGGGAGCAAATGTAATGAAGAGGGTGGTCACTTGGGATCCAGTTCAATAAGGGACCTAAAACACTTGGCCAGGTGTAAAAAAAAAAAGTGGTATCTCCATCATATTTTGTGTGGAATGCCAGCCACAAGCTTGTGCCAGTAAGATCTTCCAGCCTTGGCTGCTTGTGGAGCTTGGGGGGAATCTCCCTGCCCCAGGCCCCAGGGGGRTCTCCTGCATGTCTTTGGCACAGCCAAAATGCAGTATTTCTGCTCACACAGATATAAAACCTCAGTTGGCCCAGGATGTTTTGAAGATGCAAACTGCCTACATAGGCTTCTAGAGTAGGTGGGGACTAGTCAGCCATTTTCAGCATTGCTGCTCTGAATTTGTGAGACAAAATCCTGCCAAAGGCCAGCTTGAGGCATTTACATCTCCTCTGGATCTGTCCCTTGGTGAACTTCATACTAACGCAATCTCAGGGGACTCAGCCTTTGGGGTCTGCTCCTGTTCTCTAACAACAGCACAGTTCTCACTTTTGGTGTGTTTGTCAAGTGGACAAGAATATGTCTCTACAGTAACATGCAAATTTCAGAGATTTTTAACCGAAATCTTAATTTGCACTATGCTAAGATTAGGCAATTTCCTTGCAACAAGTGATTTAAATTCTCCGTGCTGTTTTGCCACTTTGCAAATGTAAATAAAGCTCAAACTTCTTGAGCTTTCTCAGCCAATATCCAGCTAATAGTGGGAAAAAATGGAGTTCTTGATAACTAAACTTCATGAATACTTTTGTATAACATCATAAGTCAATGAGTAAGCACCACTGCCAAAGAACTGAGATTTGGAAGGGGGGAAGCTGGACAATAATTAGCTTTATCACTTACGATCTCGGTGGTTTTTTAAACCATTTTTCACTGTATCTCATAGGCTAGAATGTATTTTCAGTGTCCTCCAAACTTTCACGCTAAAGTGGCAGAGTTTTTGAGGGTGAAGAAATCCCAGTGACTAATGCAGAYTACCAGAAAGAGGGTTGTCCGTGAATGAACTGGGACATGGCCTGTTGTAACCAATTGACCACTCCAGTTTATTTCACATCTACACTAATGTAAATTCATGGAGGTCGATGGAGAAYTCAGTTAGTGGAAGTGAAGGGAGAACTGTGTCCTTTAAGTATCCTACATCTAGGCAGCCCTTTTATACGATAGAGGCATAACGATATCATGACACATTCTCACTTTTTATATATTTGTCAAGCGGATGAGAATACGTTCCCATAGCAGCCTGCAAAATTTAGGTATGCACCCGTGCATTTTCCAGTTTATTTYTGATTCAGGCTCAGCTGCGACTGTGAAGTTGGGCATACAATGATTGAATAACCAAACTGTTAAGTATAACCAGCCTGCCAAATTAACTTGAGGTTGGCTCTGGAGGGGCAGGGTGAAGGGAAGGAAAGGGCAAAGTTGTCTGTCATGCCACATCATTCCATGTCTCATCACTGCGTTGAACTAATGTCTAAATAGATTTTTTTTATAATACGTCCAGTTCTGGTTCCAGTATGGCTTTGAAAGAATGGCTCAGGTTTAAATCCCACTTGCAAAAAATTCAARCTGCTTTTTGATTGAGCTACAATTCCCTTCTTCAGCTCTGAGATTTTATTGCTCATGAAAAGTTATGAGCTAAAATATTTTTTTTTTAGGCACAAATCWAGAGGGCAAGAAGGATCTTTCTTTTTGGCAATGGTAGCATATTGTAAGGAGCCGTCTTTGTTTTCCCAGCTAATGAATTGCCTGTACSAGACAACTCGCTGCTGGAAGTGGTCTCAGTGCCCAGAGCTGATACCATCCTGGAGCCTAGAGAGAAAACTCTGTGTGAGAGATTCCCGATGCTGAACTACAGTCCTGCCTCCGAGGACCGGTGCTAACTAAAACAAGACAATTTGCTCTCTYTCACTACTTTCTACATTAAAAACAAACAAACAAAAAACAAACAGTGAACAAGCCTTTCACAGCTTGTCAGACCGTCTTTACRGGAGGGAGCTGACACGTCCTCCTGCCTGCAGGGACGACTTACAGGACAGCATTCAGCCAGATGGAGTCCTTAGCCAGCTTATAGTGAGCTGAAATATTTCTAAGCAGTCATTTTTATGTGAACATAAAAACTGAAAATTCTTTGGAAAATTGAAGCCAAGTGGAAAGCTAAGAGATACATACATCTGGAGCAATGGTTGGAAATGCAAATAAGTTACCGAGAGTTAAAATAAATAACAGAAATAATTTCCATGTGGAAAAATTGYATGTAGCAAAGCAAGAAAACGCAGACTAAAGGATCGGCTTACCAGAAAACAAAACAAACCATGGTACCATATGGAAATGCACATCTGAGGCACCTAATCGATCTTACCTTTGTCCTCGTCGGGGAACTTGGCACTSCCAGTGCTTATGAATTATAAATGCAGCTGTGTTTACTACAGATCAGTGTCGTTGGTCTAAATAACATTAAATGAGTTGTTAAAACAAAATAGACTGCTCTCCTTACCCTGTAAATACAGTGCTAAGTTAAGGTAGTTCTAACTACAGATTTGGAGATTTTAATGTGCCGTAAAAAAAACAAATCTGAAAAATCCCAAACCCTGCTGATAAAATGAGTCCGTTAGGGGAGCTACAGGATATTCCCTCCAGCAAAGCCGCAACCTTCTGCACGGCCAGGGTGCTTCGGGAGCCGCGCTGCAGGCGGCGGCTCTGTCACCCAGCCTGACCGCTCGGCGTGCTTCCCTGAACCACTTACTCTATCTTCCCCGCTAGTGCGAACGCCCCGTCCCACCTTCCGTCCCCCCCAAAGGAAGAAAAATGAAATGATTGCTTGAAACTTCAGTCAGTTCCCTCGTCTGCTTCAGCGCACGGCGGCTCAGATACCTCTGCGGGGGGAGGCAGGACAAACAGGAGCGCTAAGCTGTCACCCGCACTGAAGGGAGCCGCTCCTCAAGCGGCTCCGTCAGCGTGGTGGTTCTTCTCTCCAGCGCCGCAGCAGAAAGCAACCTTTGGAGGCCTTTAAGCCTCAAAGCCGTTGCAATTCCCCYGTGCCTTGGCGATGCTTGCGGTGTCTTGCATTAATCTGGGGGATGGGTTGTGCCGTGTGGTTGCAGCCGCAGTGTGTGGAGAGGGTCCCCCTGAGGGCAATGACCTACCTCCTTGCTCTTCCTCCTGTGGAGCTATCAAAGGGAGCCTTGGGAGGAACATCTGGGAGGAAGAGTCCAGAAATCAGCATTTAAACMCCGACCAACACATGTGTTGCTGGGGCTGAACTTAGTCCTCATAAAGCTGAAGGCAAGGCAGGACCCCTTCCCATAACGACGTTTCTGTTTGGTTCTCGGTCCTGTCGTTCCCATCTCCCTTACTCGCCCTCACCGGCGGTGGGGAGCAGGACACCACAGAGGGCAAAGCGTCCTACGTTCCCTACAGCTGAATCCCATTACGACATTCAAAAGGTAATAAAATGCCAGTCTGTTGCTACAGATTGGAAACGTGCAAGATTGGCTTAAGCTGCTTGTGTAAGAAAGGTGAGATTTAGAGAGCCGCATGCAAGCGTGGGGTGTAAGGGGGGGGGGGGGGGGGGGGGGGAAGCAGCTGAAGTTGTTCTGTTCCTTCCCGGCAGTATTTGATTCACGCAGCGTGCGGCAAGTTTTCCGCAGATTCATTCCTTGCGGTGGAATCTTACCAAAATTTCTACTTCATGACTAAGCCTTTTACTTCCCTTTAAATTTATAATGTCCTTTCTGAATGCTCTTTACTGCTTGCATCTGATACTAATAGGGAGGTATTTTCATGCTTTTATGTGCATTACTTGTTTGCTAAACTTAAGGTTGTAAGGTCCATGAACTACTGAAAGTATTTCTTGTTGGATGCATTTAGCTTGAGTTTCAAGCTATTTTTTTGTGCAATATGGATATCATCAAGAAAAGTGAGTTTATTGCTGTCTTGGACCTTGAAAAATGTGCTAAGCAATAATAAAAATTAACCCTTTTATGACCTTTCCCCATTCTAGAGGCTGCTGTACAAAAAGTAATGGAATCGCATTCTTTAGACTAGCAGTGAGTTCTTTAATTATGAATCCCTTTTATCTCTTGTATGGACAGGAATATGGAAATGATGTTCTAGGTCTCAGAGCTGGAAGCAGTATTGTTGATTCTGGCCAGCAACAGCATCCACATTTTTTTCTCCATGTATTACTTGCTTTTGTCTACCCCACATTTCCRTGAGTGACAAACAAAACTTGGGATATTTTTTCTCAAAGAGCATTATAAATAGTATTTAAAGGAATTTTTTATCAGTGTAATGTGTAAGGAATAGCTTGATCAGTTAGATCTCATAACTTTGCAGTAACGAAACTTATTCAAAAGTATAGATTTAAAATATTGAAAGGATGACAGAAGATTAATCCTTTTAGGATTGCCAAATTTCTGCCATCATTTTCAAATTCTATTGCATTCAGCTGTACCCAAGCATGCACATAATCCAGCTTTCACAAGATGCTGAACACTGGAACATCTATTTCTATTATATCCTTTAAACTGCCTCCCTGGAAACAAATGGGTACTGAGTCATTTTCATTGAGGAATTAAAAGCTGTGTTGCTGTCTCTGTTAAAAATTAACAAGAGATTATCAGTACCCAGGCTCACATTTCTATTGTTCTGAATCCATCTGTATTCATAATCTACATCACTGATAAAAGGCCCAGACGGTGGAATTAAATATTATGGAAATACAAATGTGGAACATTGTTTCCATGTGTTTTGGTGGTAATGACTCAGAACTAAGCTGCTGTCTCTAGATGTATCCTGCTTGCATGCTCTAAACTATGCCCCACAGTTCTGCCGTGTTAAATGCGCTGATCCTTGACTAGCTGTTCTGTAGAAGACATTTCACCCAAGCATGTGAATACTCTTGGGAAAGGTGGACATAGCCAGTCTCTGGAGCTCCAGAAGGAAGAGGGTGGAAGAGTAATGAGAATGAAATTATGATTGCAGAGATGGATGTTGTAGACCAACATGTCTTTTTGTTGCAGAGCAGTGGGATGGGACCTGCTGGTAGCAGAAGGTATCTTGCCATCCTGGTAAGCAGTGGCTTCACAGAAGAGCTTATCTGTTTAAATACATTCAGCAGAACTGGACATCATTGCAGACTTGTGCCTAATTTACAGGTTGCCCAGAGAGGCTGTGGGGTCTCCTCTGGAGATATTCAAAGCCTACCTGGATGCAACCCTATCTAACATGTTCTAGGTGACCCTGCTTGAGCAGGGAGGTTGGACTAGATGATCTCCAGAGGTCCCTTCCAACCTTACCAATTCTGTGATTCTGTAATTTTTTGTCAAACTAGAATCTTGCCCTCAAAGTATGGTTATTAACAGTGCCTTTGCTTATAGCTGCAGATTGGGTGGTTTCCTAAAGTTTTCTAAAAATAATTGCACTAGGACTATATAAAGCATGAAACCTTTTGAATTAGTATTGCACAGTCTTTGCTTTTGTACTTGCATACCTCTTACTCCTGCTTAAATAGTCTCATTTTTAAGTGTCAAAGTGCACTGAGAGCCTGAGTATAACAAGCAGATCCTGAGCATAATTGCTATATGATTTAGCTTTCATCATACATACTACCATGACCCACTTTTGAAGCATATGCCTACACTGCATTCAGGGCCTTCAAGGCAACAGAGATGCACTGAATTGGCCTGGAATAGAAGTGCCGAAGTGCTAAGGTGCCTGCAGTTGGCCAGCTAAGGCAGCAGTCAGCCCAAGCCAAAATGCTTTGATCCTTAAGTGGGATTTGCAGCTCCTAGCAAGTAGCCACAGTAGATCTGAGCAGGGAAGGGGTTTCTCATTTCTTGAAAGAGAGAATTATTTTCAAACCTGCCTATAAGATGCTGATCAACACAGGACACCTTCTCACCTGTGATATGGAAGATGGGGCTCAAGATCTTGCTTCTGGTGAAAGTACAGCAGGGTCCTGAATGCTGGTCCAAGCTGAGTTATTGAACCACTTTGGTTTGCTATTCTGAGACCATTCAAACTGTAAATTTCTTCTTGCCACATTCCTTTTTCTTCCCCTAGAAAAAAAAGTTTTGGTTTTGACAAATCAACATTCTTTGACAGCAGATTGTTTCCCAGTTGTTCCTGAAGATACATACTCTCAAACACTGTCAGTCCATGTGGAAATGCAGTGTCAGGACGTTCCTAACTGCATATGCTTTAAGAAGCTGGTGACTATGACATTACATTGGGACATCCCAGAGGTGGGTTCTGGCACTCCGTGATTTTGAGTGAGGCCTTTTGGGTCAGATTAAACAAAATAGGTGAATGATTTCCCAAATTCTGCTGAAGGCCTCCCCAGCAATGTGTCTAATTYCTATTACAGTATCTTTCCTTGCTCTTTCAGATTCCTGCCTGTAAAATGAGACTTCTCCACCTCACTGAGAGGAGCTACTGTCAGGAAAAATATTGTAGCATGGGTAAAAGGAAGAAGGTAACTGAATTCCTAAGGTAGGGAAATACAGTAGATCCAAGCAGAACAAGAATAACCAGGTATATATTCTTGAGATTGTAGCTTTCTGAGAAGATGGCCCGGTGCTAATGCTGAATTTGCATTGTGTTTAGGAATTAATTTTACAAGAGGGCCACAATAACATGTGGCACAATAGCATGTGAATCTGATACTTTCAAAAAACCCGTCTAGATCTATATTCACTAATGGTTAGGACCATGGAAGAAAACACTGAGAGCCTTGTTTGATAATTTTTTGGAAAATTAGAACAGCAAAAACAATCCTTACGCCAGGAAGACATAATGGAAACACTACTGTGCACGCTGGCAAATGTCCCTGCAACCATTACAACTCCTTGCTCAGGAGAGCAAGGGGCTCTGGACACACAAAGACAAGGCTCACTGCAGGAGGCTCACTGCTTGCACCTGGTGTTTGGTCAGCAGAGAGACGCTTGCTGCACAGTTGCTGTTTAGCATGAGATTTTTTTTGATTTCTTCTGTTTGTTTTTTGATTTTTTTTAGATTGTTTTCTAGCTCTTTTCAGGACTGGCCTTACTAGGTCAGACTGCAGGTCTGTCTCGCACAGCRTCTCATCTCCAGCTACGTCTAGACGCAGATGCCTAGGAAAGAAATTAAAAGCACATCAAGCATATATGGTATTTCTCATCAATAATCTTTGTATGAGTTTTTTTGCTACTGCTGCTGTTCAGGATTCAGGTAAAAGGAAACCTGCAAAAAAAAAAAAAAAAAAAAAAAAAAAAAAAAAAAAAAAAAAAAAGTCACCTGTGCTCAGTTTGCACAAAATGAGGTCAGGAGCTGCATTTGGCCATGCAATTCTCAGCTGGCTGAAGTAACCCTGCTCCGATGCACTCAGGCAAGCAAGAGAACTGTATTGGTGCACATCTGTTGCAACTTAACGCTTCACTATTTAGTGATTATTGGAACGTGGAAAGTGAATGTCCCAACTCTTCTCTTCTCTTCGCTAAGTTTCTCTCCATCTGGGTAATTACTTTAGTATAACTCTTAGGGTACAATGCTCTCTCCCAAGTTGGTCATTCCTATAAATTTCTCTTACTGTTTCCTATTCCCTGTTTGCTCTTTTTGTTCATATCCTTATAGTATTCTCATTGTTATTCCTTTTTTATATATATATATATGCATTAAAATATATCCTCATTGTAGTCAGGAGTGATATGTGAACCCAACTAAAACAAAACTACTGAGGTTTTACTTCCCTTAGATTTCTGGTGTGATTTATCTTTACTTCAAGTAATTTTTAATCAGTAAGTGCCATTTCAAAATGTTCTCGCTGTTATTATAAAGTTGCCTCCAAAAGCTGCTCAGCCTCTTTTCATCACAGCAGTTGTTTTGCACTTTATGATGCTTTTTTTTTTTCATTGATTCCCCAGAGCCTTCAATTAAAGGTCCTATGTAAATGCAGTGAAACATAGAAGTAAATGAAATCCTTTGGATACTTAATATTTTATAGGAAACCTAAAAATACAAAAGATTTGTTTTATTAGTGTCACAGCCTATTGTTCTTTGTCCAGTGCTTTCCCTGATGGRCTCCTGTTCTCATTTACTTATAACTTTGCCAAATTTCAACAATTGAGAATTAAGATTTCCCTGCTGGGCATCTGCTCATTTAGCTGAAATGTGAGTGAATAAATAAAACAGTTCAGTTACTTCCAAGAATGTGGCTAGATCTTTGTGTAATTTTTATCTCCGGAGCAATAAACTCAGATATGGCCCCCTTTTAGGGGAAATGTGGAGTTAGCACAGGCTCTGTAGATGTTTGCTGCAGCTGTGAGCTAAACACCTTAGAGAGTCCATCCGAACTGGACACAACTCGTGCTGGATGGTGCAGTTGCAGTACTGGGCTCCTGTGGCCGTGGACCCTGTCCTCCTTGGCCTCTCAATGCCCTCTTCTTGCCGACCGGTGGCAGTGAGGTGGGAGAAGCTGTCTGGTGTAACACAGGGAAGAAGGGAGCTAAGGTTGGAGAGACGCGTGAGCAGTTTGGGGCAGGGAGAGGGGAAGGGGAGAATAGGGGGAGCATGGGGGAGTTTGGACTGGCTGACACACCGGACTGGACAAGGAAGCAGGAACGGGGAAGAGCTGGGGCTGGGAGGGAGGGCTGAGAGCGGAAGAGGTCAAGTTTGGGAAGGGTTGAGCAGAAAAAAGCGTGGCCGCGCACACGCACTCCCCCRCAAAGCCTGGGGGAAACCAAGAGCGCCAGGTAGAGGCTCGTACAGCCCGCGGACAGCTGTGGCTCTCGCTGCYGGAGGATGCCCTGCCTCCCTAGCGGGGGCCACTCAGAGGATGGCTGTCCGTCCTGGCGGCCACATACGTGCCGAGGTCCTACAGACCTCTGTCACTCAGCGAGTCGGTGAGCACCAACCCCGGTGCCGACCCTTGCAGGTGAAAGCAAAATCAGGCAGCGGGGAATCAGCAAGTTCAGGCTTTCTTCTTAAAAAAAAAAAAAAAAAGAAAGAAAGAAAGAAAGAAAGGAAGAAAGTTTTTCTCTGCCCCTCCACTTTTCCCCCGTAGCATTATTTTGGAAGAACACTGTGTTTTGTTGCAAAATCAGATATTGAAAAGGTAAGAACTTTTGGAATTAATATCATTTGTGTGACTTTAATTTAGTTGTTGGCTTTGGCGTTATATTACAGTCTCTGTTTATAGAAAGGAACCAATGGCTACACCAGAAAGCTTTGGTTGCCTAAGGGCCTGATTACGTTCAATACAGGCAAGCACTGTGTGCTGGCCACCAATAATACTTGTATCAGTTATCCTGGAAATTAATTTCCTAAAGCAGGAGGAAATTATGAGCAAAGTGTACGCAGGGTTAAAAAAAAAAAAAAAGAGGTAGAGAAGTGAAAATAAATATGGGAATTTATTTCAGAGAAGTTTGTTTAGATGGCAAAAAAATCCTATTTTGTCAAGGAGAGAATGTTTGGCTGAACATCCTTTCTAATTTAGTAGGGAAGGAGATCAGCCTTTGGAAGGACATCATTTCTACAGTGAACAAAAAAGTGTAGGTAGGAAATTATTAATTGCTGAAAACAGACAAATAAAGATTTCAGAGAAAAATCTGCAAATGACAGAGCTATGAATAATATGAAAGCACTCAAAGCATATTGGGAACAAAAGAAATCATGGCCATATTTTAGGTCCATCACTAAAAAGAGTAGGCAAAATTTGATAGCAGTGATGCAGAAAAGGCAGAAATATTTAAAAAAATATTTGTTATTCAGAAGGGAGCAGGATTTGCATTTGTATGATAGGAGAATAATAGAGGACTTGCAACGCATTAGCAGTTGAAATAGATGATAAGAAAATGCCTTGGAATCAGGGCTGAATTCCAGGAGATGAGAGGAATAACGAGGCTGTGCCAGAATTCGGAGGGTGAGATGATCCAGTAATTATAGGCTTGTTAGCCTGACCCCAGTTGTAGGCAGAATGACAGAAAAACGACACAAGGTTTCAAAGGAACTGACATGTACAAATAWAATTAATGCCCATCAATATAGATTAATGAAAATTAGTTCTTGCAAAGCAAGCCTGATTCCGCTCCTCGAGGAACTTCTACATTTGGCCAATAAAAGTACTACATTATATTCAGAGTTGTGTAGACTTTTGACGTAATACTGCGTGGTATTCTGTTTAGAACATGAGCACTAGCCAATTCTCTGAGTTTTTATGGCAGTGGAGTTGCAAATGTGAGGCACACCTGGTAATCAGCCTTTACTACCCGACTTGAAGTCAATGTTATTTACTTATCTGGTTAGATATCTGGTTAGGCAGCCTAACCCAAGTCAGATGTGTTTGAGGCAGTAGATAATTTGGAGATACCGGGAATGAAATATGCACTCCTGCTGTCAACAAATGCCTAACGCAGGTAAATAAGTAACTCCAACCCAGCTCTAGAAATGCATTTTGTATTTTTTCATTGTGTCTTTCCTCCACCCTGAATCATGTTTTTAACAAACTGCTGAAATGAAATGAGCTGCATTGACTAAAATCAAACAGGCTCTCAGGGAAGCTGTCTGGACAGAGAGAGCCCAAGGAAGGTCTGCGAGGATGTAGATGTTTGCCCTGTACAAGCCAACCCCACACAGGGACCAGACTACACGTTTCTGTGCTCCAGCATTAATGGGCAGTACTTATGTAAGAGTTACAGGGCCGTGCAACAAGCCASCCAAGATGACACCGAGACCATCTCAGGAGGATGACGTACCTCTCATCTCAGCTGCCCATGCACCTTGGAAAGGTGTGCTCCTAGAAACGCGGCTATCTTTGGCTCGAAGTCAGAATGTAGGATTAGAAAGCAAAAAGCAGCCCACAACTTCCTCAAGCGGTGGGAAGGAGCGAGTAGATCCCAAGCAGTAGGGAGCTCCTCCTCGTCCCCTCTTTGTCGGGGTGAAGGCAGAAAAATCCCAGAGATTTCCAATCTCCTGCTCTCCGCACGTCGCTGTGTGAGCTCTGAGCACTTCTCTCCGGTGCTAGGAGCCTTTCCAGGGCAGATTTCATCCTCACTGAACCCAAAAGGAGGTAACTCAGCACCTCACAAGTCTGCATTCGTAATGCTCATGTTCTAGGACAGAATGGCTAAAATATGTGTGAATGGAGACTTTTAAAAGTGAGAATGAACGCACAGCTACACAGGCTSTTATAGGATGGCAAAGCAGGCATAACTTCACTATACGTGGCTTGCTGTATGGATCTGCGGTAGGACTAACAGGCCTGAAGGACGACTAAGTGGCCCTAGATAAAAGACAGGAATAGCTTGCTGTTGGGCTGTGTGAGTTGAGCTGGCTTGAACATAAACTAAGAAAGGTGATTTGTATCGTTAAAATAAAACTTGTGAAATGATTTATGAAGCATGACTCATTAACATGGACTTAAATTAAAGAGAGGGGAAACTTAAGAAAGAAGGTGTTTGCATTACAGTTGCAATCACTCTGGTAACTTTCTACTTAAATAGGTTTGGAAAAATCAATTGTTTCTTCACAAGTGTGCAGAACAGAGAATGTTTTGAAGAAAAAAACAGTACTGATTACCATCTCTAATTTCTCTCCCCATTTTCACTGTAAAAATAATCTCTATCCCCTGCCTGACTGCCATGCAAGAGCTTGAATGTTTTACCTGACCAGCACTTGGCTTCTTGCCTCTTATTTTCTCCAGAGTACTGGGATCACTTGTTTCACTTCATTTGCCAGCTGCCTTTCTCCTTCCCAGAGAGCGAGCGGTATAGGCTCCCGYGAAACAGGTAAAGAACATATCCGCCTTCCCATCCACTTGCCCAAACAAATTAAGGGAATGGCAGCAAGATCCCCAAAAGCTTTTCCTCGGGGACTTCTGCTGTTTCTCTTTCGTTTATTTAGAAACACTGAGGAGCAGTAATTTGCTCTGCTGCTTGGGTGTTTTAGTAATAACAGTGTTCTCAGGGCCACAGGCAACACATGGAAAAACAATCCCTATTCTAACCGCTACATGTAACGCAGGCAGCGCAGGCTGCTCGGCGTTTCACGAATTAACAGAGGTGTACAGCTCACAGATGGGGGGATGGGCTGGAAAATTGCTTTTCCTTCCCCTTCCCTCCACGTACACTTCACTTAGCTATGCCATTTTAGCGTGCAGCTCCCACTGTTAAAAATAGAGTGTAAAAAAATCAWTTCTAAGCAGGCATTTGAGGGCGCTGGGCAAGGGAGAAGGCTCACGCAAAACCAGGAGAAAACAGAAAAGGACACGCCGGTGAGGGTSTCCTTAAATAGATGTATCTTGAGAATACAGTGATTTGTGCCCGTCTGGGTGGTTTTTGCACAAAGSTGAGCGCTTTGCACCCCCAGCAGCCTCTGGAGCAGGGGAGGACACTGCGCACCTCCCGGGGCCGAGCTGCCGTGAGAAAGCGGTCGGAGCACCACCACCACCTCCCACACCCCGTGCCTTCCTGGCCTCCGCTGCAAGCAGGATATGAAACACCGCGGCGAACTGCATCGCCTTCACTTTGCCGTGTCAAAGATCAGCCTGCAACACTATTTGCCGGCAAGAGGGAAAAGTATCCTGCAGCGTTCGGCTGGAGGAAGAGGAGGGGGGGATAAAGGAAGGAGTTCTGCCTGCCCCAGCACTGCAYGAGCCTGGATTTGCCCCACGTAAACAAATTTGGAGCCGCTTTTCGYGGTCAGTCTTACTAGAAATGCTGTGTGCCATTTCCTCCCAAGGGGAAGCTGTTATTGTGCTCCTTGATATTATGTCTCTTTCTTTGCCTTACGCGCTCAACCGCCGAGCGTGCAAGCCTGCGCGTACGAAAAACAACTTGCTGTCCGTACTGGAAGCGATCCTGCCCAGCAGCTACCTACTGGGCAAGGTGGTCTTCATCTGATGGGCGTCTCCAGGCCCTGCTTTAGTAAATACAAGAGGAACTTGCCCTAAATAAAGGTCAGCTACACAGTTCTCTCAAGTATCTCTTTTTCCAAAGAGTGAGACACGGTCACGTTGTTCTGTGGTTGGGAAAGGACGGTGACAAGCTGCCCAGCGGGGCTGTGCTGCCCTCCTGCCCCGCGGTTTCTCGGCAGCAGCCCCCCATGCTCTCCCAGCAGTGCCCTGGCGATGTTATCCTTTGCAGAGTGTGGTTTCAGGGATACCATCCACCCACACACTCCACCTCCAGGCTTAAAAACCACTGGTTTAGCGACCTTAGCCCATTCTGGCACAAAACACGACAGGCACCATGTCAGCATGGTCTTACCTCCACCATTGGTGTTTAAGGTTAAGCAAGCATTGGCACGATCTGTTGGGTGCTGAAGGAAGATAAGACTGCTGTAAACAAAGTGCTGTAGCTAACTAGGAGTAAAGTGTCTCTAAAATATTGTTTATATTATTAATATTAATATGTTACATTGTTTATATGCTTAATTGGGGTAGAGTTATTATAGTTATTTTGGGTGGATTATGCTGAAACAAGTTGAGTCTCTGTCTCTCAAAACAAGCAAGGGCTATATTTCTTGGTAATTATGTCAGAATTGTTGTTGTTGGGATATTTAATATGAACTGCTCAGCTCTTGATCTTTGTGAAAGGGGTAAGGACATCAGTTGCAGTTAAACTGGAATCTTTAATCTTGATTCTTTCCTGCTCTTTTCCAAGAGCTGTCCCATAACACATATAGGATAGCAGAGGAAGGGCGAACATGAATTTAAGTTGTTTTTCAGCACCCCAGGATCTGCAAAACACTGTCACCTGCTCCAGCATCGTGTATTAATTAAAAAAGATTTGGAGGCTGCTCTTAGGCATGCTTTTCCTTTTTGTCATGCAGCCCATAGTTCTTGAAATATGAAGTGTACCGGCTATGCCACCTCCTAGTCGAGCACATTCCTTGGTGGTGCATCAAGGCAATGTTCCCCCACAGGCCAAAATCTGCCTCTCTACAGCAAGTACAGCTTCACTTCCATGAAAAGTGGTTGAGTTAGAATTGAGGGTCTGCATGACTTGAATGGCAAATCTTGTTCTCAATTAAATGTTATGTATTGGCCTCCTTGCTGATGTCTGGGGTGTTCCAAGGACATCCAGGCGGGAGATTACTCTTCGCTGGTAAAAGCCTTATTCCGCTGCTTCTGTTACAGCAAGTTATTCTTGTTCTGGTGACAACAGCGGCAATGTGAAGAGACAGCTACTCCAATGGGACTGCAGGCATCTTGGAAAGCAAAGATAACCCTTAGGGATGAAATACCTTTGGACAATGAGATGCTGGTGGTAGCAGGAATTCGTACTTGTGTATATGATCAAAGCATTGTATCTAGCTATTAACCCATTCTGTGGGTGCAATCCCTCATTCAGGAATTGCATGTGTGCTTTTTTCCCAGTGGCAGTAGTTGATATCCTCTTTGCAATTTTACTTCCAGGTTATTGTTGTCAGTCAGCTGGTGATAGCAACATGGCTGGAGTGAGAGGGGGAAAAGCATAAGCACAGAGCCGGTAAACTAAAATCAGTTACCTGACTCAAGTCAGGTGAGTGGTTTTCAACCACTCAGATGGTGCTGGCTCATGCTTTTAGTGAGTTCCCAGGTATCTCAAGAACTTGTTTATACCAGAGAGATTGTTTATGTGGTTTGCAAGGGAAAAGTCTTGGACTTAAATTGAGGCATTCTTTCATTTCCACTGCTGCTTTTTGCATTTAGGCTTTCACTTTCCCTGTATTTTTCACAACTGGTTACTAGGTCATAGTTATCTTTGGTCTCACTATTTCTGCTGTTCTTAGAGAGATATGAAGTATTTTATTTGCTGTCTTTCCCAAAGCCATAAATATGGGAGTTACAAAATCTCTGCCTTGTGTGCCCCTAATACTTTCTTCCTAAAAACTGGTGGCTTAGTTGATATCTTCTATCTTCTTTCATTTTCTGGATTTTGCAATAGATGATTGAGGATTTTGTATTCCTGTCCAGTTTTGTGTGTCTGTGCTGGTAGTCTACTAGAGGAAGGAAGCCAGATCTGCATAGTTTACTCACCAAGCAGACATATTAATTGTAGTATTTCAATAGCATACACTGGAGGCATTGTGCAACTGCCAACAACATCTTTTCCTAAGTGTTGTCTCATTGTCTAGTGACAGTAATCAATTGTCTCCTCTATTTTTATGAGAAAATAGGTTATTTCTTACTCTGATGGCTTCTTTTCCTTGCAGATGCTGTTACAAACGTTCATGAATGCAGACTCCTGCATGATATCCCTTTCCCAGCTTTCTTCTGTTGATCTTGGTGTAACAAGTATTGGCTTTTCTTTTTCCAAGAGCAAGTCCCGTACCCTAGTTGCAATCCCAGGAATCCCTAAAGAAGCTCTGTGGAAGCTGTATTTCAGGAATGGATTCAAGGTCAGTGTGGACATAGCTACCTCACTATTACATTGCTCATTTCAAGGTCATCTAGGAAGCTTAGAAGAAGTTCTGCAAGTTTACAGCTGCTAATAGTCTTTGAACTAAATTAATATTTCAGGTATGGGCATGTTACTAGGTTGCCTTACATGTTTAGTTAGGTCAAGTGTTTCAGGGATACTAAGGCACTCAGTTTCGATTTGGTTTTAGTTTACCCTTAGGTCTATCTTCATGACCTCTTAGTTGAGAGCTGAGGTTTTGGTCATGATCCCTTGCAGTTGTACCCATGTCTGTACAGCATCACCACTGTGACCGTACACCTTACCAGCACTGCTAGCCTATGCAGTGCTGTTTAGGATCAGTGGTGCTGAGTTGACCCTCACCAACAACCACCCAATGTGTTTTTTGTGCCTGTTGCCCAATGGGACTTGCGACACAGTGAGAGAACCTCTTTCCTAAGCTTTCAACGCTTGCCGTGGTCAGTCCTTAGTACCAATACGTGAGGTACTGCTTCTGCATCAATAGCAACCAGATAATTCTGCTCCACTTATGTGGTACTTTCAGTTGCTTGGATCTACACAAGAATGAGCCTTGGCTGTCTTCTTTATATATTTATTTATTATTATCATCATCATCATCCTGTGATGCACGTGCTACATAAATGGACTCATTTGACCTCTCTCCTGATATACCTTGTCTGGCAGATATCCTGATCCTTCAAATGCATATCGATAATCTCTTTAGCAGCTTTGTGGCAAGGAAGCTACAGTGCACTGTCTGCTCTGAGCAGGTTATTCATCTTGCTGGTGTCTATTTATGAACCATTTGTCCCAAGTGTGGTGTAAGTAGGTTCAGGAGTTCATGCTTTAGTTGAAAGGAGTATTTTTTATTATCTGTCCCATCTGAAGCTTCAACTGATGTGATTTTACTTTTTGAATTCATCTAATAATTTCCTCTGTCCTGGTGCTATTTGCAGCCACACTATTACGGATGTGTAATGTGGCTTTTCTTCATTGAGACTGCTATTATGTGTTGCACCAAACTGAGCTGGTCTTGCAAGTGGGGCGATGCCCACTCTCTGTTTGGCACTTGACTTACTGTGCCTGTGTTGTTTCTGCCTTCGTACCGCACAGCTTGTCCACCTGGGATGTTCGTGCAGAATAAGTGTCGGCGTAACCCGGTTGTGTATGAGCTACTCCATGATATCCGTGATCATTATCCATGATAATGCCTCTTGAGGATTGTCTTAGAGCACGTGGAGCAGGAGGTAAATTTCCATACTTTTAAATAAAGTGCAGCTCTTGCTGCATGCTGAAAAAGTCCTGTAGCAAGTTAATATAGAATACGTGCCCTGTGCTAAGTTTGTATGCTACCTTGTGATGCACCAGCTCCCTTCAGACAACATAAACTCTGGTTTTCACAAACCACATGGGCTTTTGTTTTGTTTCTGCTAGTTCAGAGTCACAGACAAGCAAAAACCTGCTCTGCGTCTCTAAGGCTCACAGTCTTCCTCAGCTATGGTGCTTTCTGTACATCTTTGATAGGATTATTTTTTGTCATTGTCATTATTTATGACTGGATCTGCAGAACAGTCATCACCGCAATGCTTTTCTTCTTCTTAGTCCCTTAAAATTTAAGACAATCCCTTAAGTTTGTCTTCTGCATTTTTTGACCTCTACTTTATTTTGTGTACACTTGCCGAAGAGCATCCTCTTTCTTCTTTTTCTTCTGGAGCTAATTTTTCAGCTGTTTTACCTCTCCAGACTGGCTCATAGAAGAGTCAGACAACTGCAAATACCATCATATGGGAAACGGCCAGACTACGTAGCTGGAGGCAAGGAATGGACTGGCCCCTTTCAATGACAGCTCGCCATTAGCTCAGCTTAGCTGCAGCGTCAGACTGTTCCCACTTTGTGATCCAAAGAAAGTCAATATATAGAAGGTGACCTTTTCATATGCATCTGCATGGGGTAGGAAATCATGTTGTTGTGATTGACTTCATTTTTTTTTCCCTCCGGTGTTTTCAATTTCTGATCCTCTGCATCTCTAGGAACAGAGTTACATCTGGCACAGCATTCAGGTATAGAAAGAGAGAACCGAGACAATACAGCTTCAGTGCTGTATTTAATTATTTTTTTTCTCAACAGTCTTGATCATTGTAGCATCTTTTGAAGTGCTGCTTTCAGGAGTTCCTATGCAATATTTGATAAGCACAGGTCATGCCTGCGTTGTACCCTGGCAGTTCAGAGCAAAAAGCGGTTTAAATCAGACCCGCTCCTCGATTATGGCCTTGTGGCCTCATACTGCTGTCAGGGGGAGCCTGGACCTTCACCCTGCTGGATCGTGTGTCAGGAGAGCCCAGAGTGCCTCTGAACCCTTGCTGTTCTCATCCCAGGGGACAAAGATGACAAGAAAGAGCAAAAAAAGCCTTTTAGTTTTATTAAAATCAGTGCTAGAAATCACTTTGCCTTACCAGAAGTGCAGGAGGAAGGAAAGCGATGTCCCTCAGGTGGGAAGACTTACCAAGAGGCAGTCCTCTTACCCTGATGATGCTGGAAGATTATTTCTTTCTTCATATTAATCAAGTTCAAAATGAAGTTCCACGATAATGGATTAACACACAGGAAATCTTCCATGAAAGGTCATATACTGAGTCATAAAACCTTTGATTTTTCTAGACTTCTGTAACTATCAGTGTAAAAGAAGATAATGTTTAATTTATTAGATTTGCATTTTTGGGGGTGAATTTCCATTCCAGGAGAAGCCTAGCAGCTGCTCTTATTCGCAGTTTACCTCAAGATGAACTAGTGCTTGACGCTCTTTTTTTTTTTTTTTTTTTTTTTTTTTTAAAAAAAGAAAAAAACACTGCAAAGATGTAGCATTCATCTGTTTCCTTATGCTTTCCAGTAGTGATGCAAAGACTGCATGCAAGCTGGAAGTAAGCCTCCTAGTAAATCCAGAACATGCCATGACCAGTGGAAATTGGTGGGAAATACTATCTTAATAGCCTGCCAACAAGCTAAAATGACAAGCTTTGTCAAAAGTAACATGATATATGGACATAGCTGATGATGTAGTGCCTGTTGTTTTCCTCGGGGAAGACTTCTGCTGCATCCAGAGGAAGCGGTGTTGAGAATTGCTCTCTGATGCCCCTGAAATGTTCTCAAATTTGTGGGTCACTGGAGCTGTCATGCTGAAAACTCTAGATCTCTGGGTAAAACCTGGAGAGCTGGCAATTATAGGTGTGAAGGGAACGTGGACTTGAATTCAGCCCAGGGCCTATACTTTACATGCAGTATAAATGTATTTACAGGAAAACACTGCCCGTCCTCCCCAACCAGCCTCTCTGCTCTGTCCTTCATGTAGGGCAGTCTTTAAAAGTGCTGCTGCCTGCAACACTTCTGCGGTGATGCAATGGTAAAGTGCAGAAAACCTGAATGAAAAATGCTGATACTGAGAGCTGCACCAAGCATATCTTAATTATAAAGACCTAGTCTTTTATGGATGCTTTGATGCTATTATTTGAACAAATCCACCTCTAACACCCTATCTCCCTCTTTTAATCTGGGCTGTTTCTTCTTGCAACAGCTGAGTTTGCTCAAATCTCTGTTTTGCAAAAACTGAGAGTTATCATTTCCTCGCGGCAATTCTGTCTTCCTTTTCCCTGTAGCATTCAGTGGTCGAACTTCCTGGAGCATGAAAGGCTTTGGTTTAACCTCAGCCACTGATCACAGCGCAGGGTAACTGGGTGAAACGTGATGCCCCGTAAATACAGGTCATGCATGACGCCGAAACGGTCCCTTTTTTAGCTTTGAGCTCTGCCTACTCTGTGGAAGCATGAGGGCTCGGTCCTCACCAGCTCCCGGGCTCAGCTTTGCAAAGCTTCAGAAACAGAACTAATAATAATAATAATTATTATTATTATTATTAAAGAGCTTATTCCATGCTCCCGGGGGCCCAGCCCGGCAGCGAGAGCCGCTGCAGCTTTTCGTTTCCGAACGAGGCCCTCCGCCTGCCCGCACCCGGGCCGCCCAGCCACGAAATGCTGCCGCGTGGGCCCCGAGCGGGCTGGGTGCCGCAGACCTCCCGGGGCACCCGTGGGAGGGGAGGGAGGCGGGGAGCCGCCCCGGCCGGGGGTGCCGCGCCGCGCTGCGCCGCGCCGCGCCGCCAGGTGGCGCCGCAGTGCCCC
>NW_028187144.1:2897138-2939853 GCF_003343005.1 Rhea americana | reverse complement strand
GCGGCGAGGCGGGCGCGGGGGAAAGATGGCGACGCTGGGCGGCGAGTCGCAGCCCTTCCCCGCCGCTGCCCTGGCGGCGGTGGCGGCGGGCGGCGGCGGCGGGTCGCTGGGTTCGCAGGCGCCGCTGACCCGCGGTCTGGAGCGGGCGCTGGAGGAGGCGGCGCACTCCGGGGGGCTCAACCTGAGCGGCAGGAAGCTGAAGGAGTTTCCGCGCAGCGCCGCCGCCCTCAGCCACGACCTCTCCGACACGGTGCGCGCAGGT
The DNA here is from genome assembly GCF_003343005.1 of Rhea americana. NCBI lineage: Eukaryota > Metazoa > Chordata > Aves > Rheiformes > Rheidae > Rhea > Rhea americana. The sequence continues at coordinate 2,939,591 of NW_028187144.1, read as the reverse complement.
GAGGCCGGCGCGGCGGGGGCGGCGGCCGCCGGTGCCGCCCGGGCTCGGCGGAGGCGGTTGGGGGCCGGGGGCAGCGCCGCCCCGCGCGGAGGGTCAGCGTGCTTCGGCGTGCGCCTCCTCCTCTCTCTCTCATTATTTTCAAGTCCTCCCTCGCGTTTTTCTTGGTGTCCGAGGGAGGTGTTCGCCCCCTCGCCCCTCTGGGCGCAGCCCCGCTGCGGCTCTTAGCGGCTGGTGAGGCGGAGCAGCCCTCTTCCCCCCCCCCCCCGGGGGCACCCTTGGCGGGGGCAGGTCGTGACTGCTCGCCCCGGTGTCGTCTCTGCCTGCTGAGGTTGCCCTTCGGGAGCAGCTGCCAGCCCCGCCGTGTCGGTGCTGGGTGAGCAGCGCCGGCCTGCGCGCCCCCGCTGTGGATACCTGCAGCTCGCTCCCTCCCTCCCTCCTTCCTTCCTTCCTTCCCACCGCGCGTGGACAGAGCCACCTGTCGCCGAAGGGGATGTCAGTGTTAAAATCCACGTGTAACCGCGGCCGGGCGGTCATACGCCTCTGCGTGCGTCACCTGTTTGCACCCTGCGGAAGGGGACGGGTCCATAGGAACACTTTCTCTCTGCAGCTACCCTGGAGGATGTGCTTGCTTTCACAGATCGCACTTGTCCTCTGCTAGGGTTGATATCCAGCTTCCATAGCCTTACAGTAATGTAGCCATATTTCTGTCTCTTTATGTAATGCTGTCTCCCAAGCCAAATGCAAGGAGAAATCACTATCTTCATATGCAGTGTACATATTCTACAGTGGGGGACACTGTAATTGGATAAATCTGCAGAGGACACAGACCTACCAACACAGCATGTAGCAGGGGTAAGGGGAAATGTATCTAGTCTGCATTTAACTTGCCCTCACAGCCTCCTTCCAGCAGGGAAAAAAAGTCACTCTTGTTTCTTGATTAAGGGACCAAGCCTTCTCAAATGGTCTTACCAATTTTTCCTACATGTGCAGGGGGTAGGAACCTAATCCGTTCTTTACATTGTATCTCTAGGTAGAACAGTACAAACTCTCATTAGAAGGGTATATTAGCATATTCATAAGCTCTTTAGTGTACTAGTGTACTGCCTCCACATGCCCCATTGTGTCCCTATTTGCCTACTGACGATATCTGTGCTGTTACAGGGAAGGAGCACACAAGTATCCACTTGTTATTCTTGTCCCACAAAACAGCAGGTGCTACACCTGCATGCAAACATGTGATAACGCAAACCTAAACTCTCACCCACTCCTTCATATGAGGGGATGTATGCTTCCTGTATACAGAGACAAACCCTTTTACTGCATATTGTATCTATCCCTACCTATAGGGAACAGAATACTGTCTCATGTGTAGCAGGTTTCAATTCAACCATTCTTTGGCTCTGTCACTCGTTTGCTCTTTCTCAACAGATTTCATAGTGTTCTGTCTGAACACCCGTTTCATATCAATAGAAGAAGAGATACTGGAAAGAAACTTGATGAGGGAAACCACATGAATTGCCATGCTATCTATGTTTAACCCAGTAACTCAGTAACAGCTTTGACGGTGAATAGATAATACATGATAGTGGAACAGCATGCAGTTAGAAAAATGACTTTTTGCTTGGTTCCCTGAGCGGGAGGTTTTTTCTCTCTCTTTTTTTWAAAAAAATGTAGCTTAATGAWGACATCCTGTGATACTAGATAGGCATTTTAGAAATTCACACAGTTAGCTTATTTTGTCTAAGCTAACACTGATCTAGGTTGTCAGTAAACAAACTTATGTACTGCAAAACACTTCTTTGGTAATGAATACATGTTGGTATCAGTACATTGTTTGAGCATATGTAGTAGAAGCATGAGCTGGGAAGCATGAGCTGGGTATTGTGTGTGTAGGTAATACATGCTTATTACAGCYGTACTTGTTCTAGTAAGTCTGTTTGGAGGAGAGCTCAGAAAAAAAGCTGTCTTTGCCTTCAAGCATTAATATGCTCATTTCAGTTCATGTAGAAGATGTTCAATTGGAAATTAAAATGTAGAATGGAAATTTTGTTCTATTTTTGCTTGGTATAAAAGGCAGTGCAGTGCAGCGCAGCCCATGTCTTTGTAGCAAGAGCAGTCTTTTACTCTGCCCCCTTTTAGGAGAACTGTGTGTGTTAATCTATAGTTACTTTATGTTTTTGTTTGTAACAACTTTTTGTAACCAGTTAATGTGAATTGTTTGCCTTGTGAGTTAAGTCATATGTTGGTATATTTCTGAAAGATCTGTATTCCTTTTCACTTGTTTCATTACATAAGTAGAATATATAAACAGAAGATACACTTGGCTTAAGCTCAGATTTCTGAAACTCAGGACAAGCTCTTGATGGGAATTCTCTCTCTCGCTCCCTTTCCATAAATGTACATGGTATAAAAACAGTGCATTTTTTGCTCTACTTGAAGTATGTTCTTGCAGTGAGTGACACTTATTTTCAGACTTAATGTACTGACATGCCTCTGAAGCCTTGAAACTTTGATGTTTGGGGAAGGGGTAGTCATTCACTGTTAAAGCTTTTTTGCTAAGGAAGGCTAATCTCTATGAAAAATAAAGACAATCTATGGTTTAAAGAAGACCAGTCTGGGGGATTGAGTTCAGGGATCTGAGGAGCAGGGGATTTCCATAAAACTAAAACTGTCTGTGTTTTGAACATGTTTTAGTATTAGATTCTGACAGTGTTCTTAGACTGAGAAAATGATGGTTACAGATACTCTTGAATAAAATAGTATCAAGACTGTTTTCTGGAAAAATTCTGAGTGCTCTAAATGTGTTCGAGGAAGATAGTAGGGTTAAATTTGAAATTTTCTGTTCGTACATCTTTTTTTTCTGAAGTCAGAAGTCAGATTTTTATATATCAATAGATGTGTTTACTAAAGGGACAGAGCTAATAGCTGAGACTGAACTGCTTGACTTCTCTAGTGTCTATTGCAGTTATTCCCTAGTAAATGTAGAGTTTTAACTGTGCTTGTTTGCTTCCTGTGTGTGCAGTTTTTTGATATGCTTCTTTTCTTTTGTGACCTTTCTTTACATTGGGTACATCTTGCTTATAGAGGTCAATCCTATAATACTAGGTACAGCTTTACACTTCAAACATTTCTTCCTTATTGTCTTCTGAAAGCTTTACTCAAGAGCTGAGGGACCTAGTAAGCTGAGCTTTCAGGCAACATGTTGCATACAGAAGAGAGTTTGCATGGTGTGCAGTGCTGTTAGAAGAAAATAAAACCTCTATGTAAAGTATCTTGAGTTTAGTCAGATGTTTTAAACCACATCAGTGTTGATGCATTGCAAAAGCCATTTCAAAAATAATAAATGCTATTCTTATCACTTTTATTACAGGCTGGGTTATACAGAAGACAGTGGCACAGTCATCATATAGTTCTTAAGTAATTGTATGCAATTATATTCCTCAAAACCACTGGGAATGCTAGAAGCGTATTAGTTTATAAAAGAGGAAGAAAAATCCCCAAAGCTGTTACTTAAATACATAACCATGGCTGCCTGTATCACTTCAACCTCTTTCTGTGGGCTTTGGCTGTGTTTCTGAAGACAGATCCTGGGCACTGTCTCTGGTGAATATCTATTTTATCCATTTCAATTATGTTGGGTCAGCACAAGAGGAAGGATTACTTGCTGTTTCTTTTGGGTTTTCAAAGTAAKAGAAGTAAATATTTTTCAATTAGATACTTGTTAGACTTCTGAAAAGTAATATAAACTGAATTATTTGAACATTAGTTTGACTAGTTTGAATTTCTGGAAGGTGTATTTCCCCCCCCCCCCCAAATCCTTGAGAATGCTTACTGTACTAAAGAACTCCTACATGCTGTTTTTTAAAAATATTTGTATCTGGACTGTGCTTTCCAGACAGTTCTGTGGTGAAGAAACCTGCAGCTTGGCAGCATCTTTGAAATAGTTGTTACAACTGTATGACTATGGATTTATTTTCCAAGATGATCCAAAAATCACCTTTTCATCTGGGCAAACATATTTGTACCTGTAAAATTTTAGATTTAGTTTTTGGTGTACTTTAGTTTGAGTTTTGACATCTAAGTGCATTCTACAGGATCATGTAGTGGGAGAAAAAAAGTGAGCAAGTTCAGTTATGTTCCATTGGAATTTAGTCCAGGAATGCATTTGCTTATACTCAGGAGTCTGAACTGTTTTCTGCTTGCCTCTGAAAAATATATTTGTATTTTGGTGATATTGGTTCAGCTGAAATATGTTATTTCTAGTCATCTTTGCTAATAAAAGCTTATTTCCCTGCAAGATCAGGTATCCCTAAGTTTTATTTTTTATAAACAAATATGTATATTAGATTACCATAATTGAGTCTCACTAATTTTCTCCAGGTCCTTTATTAACTTAGTTCTTCCCCCATTTCTGGGAGTTCTCCTAATTATAACAGTAGATGTAAATGCAGTCTGCACTGGGGGAGAGCGACACAGATGCTGACTAGCTCTTATGTTCTACTGCATGTGTATTTGAACTAAAAAAGAACCACCAAACCCAMTCTTCTTGAAGGATTTGGTTATTATTACTATGAAAAGAAAAGAGATTTCATATGCCTCTTTTCTTTTTGGATGCTTTGAGAAGCTTTCATTTTGCTTATTTTTTCCGAAGTTCGTATTGATAAAAATAATGTTTAATTATAAAGCTATAGGAAATAACATTTAATTATAAAGCTGTAGGAAAAAAAGTCGTGTTCTGTTTTCTGCTTCGTGTTCAACAGTCAGTCCCTTTTTACAATCTTCCTCTGTTTATTGAAGATTTCTAACATTACTTATTCTGTCTTGTACAAAAAACCCCTATATTAACTATATCAAGATAGGGGAGAGGAGAAAGTGAGTATTATCCTACAGCTAAAACTTACGGATATAATTATACTGTAATATGTCATAGTATCAAGCATAAAAAATGATCAGAATTTCAACATTATGTGCCTACTAATGTAAATACAAATTTCAGGCTGTAACTTTATGAAAAAGACAAAAAGAATCTCTCTCTCTCTCTTTATTTATTTATTTATTTATTTATTTATTTATTTTTGGACAAGCAATGCTTCATGAAAGAGCCTCATCAAATTAAAGGAGTTTTAGCAGTACAAGCAGGGCTAGCAACGTCTAATTGCAGCATGTTACTTTGAAGACTTCAAGACATTTGATCTTCTCTTTGTTTGTTTTTTTTTTCTTGTTCTTCCCTAAGTCTGAGTTTGTCCTTCTGGCTTACGAATCAAATAAACATCAAGACTGTTGACTCGTCTTGAAAAGAGCCTGTTCGTTCTTTGGCTGCGTAGAATTTAACTGGTTGTGTTTTTGGAAGTTACCTCTTCTGTCTGGAGATTCATGCCGCCATAGCTGAACTGCAGCCTATGAATTTGCAGATGCTTTTTGACTGTTTTTAGTGCAAAATACAATGAAATAGCTCAGAGTGGCTTTTGTTACATGAAAGCAAATTAGAAGCAATCAATTGCCTGGTTACTATGTTTAAGAATGTGGGTTGAGTAGATTACTGGACTTCTGCCATTGAAGGTGAGTGTGCTGGTGGTGGTGGCAATTTGTCTCTCTCTTTAGTGCAGTGTGGGTCCCCCCCCCCCCTTTTTTTTTCTTTTCTTCTGGCTGGCTTGTTTTGTGATTAGAGAAGCTCCAAAACTAGTGCAAGGGCTAGGAGGTGGCAGAGATGACAGCCTAGAAATCACATGGTGGGGTGGAGGGTGAAACCTCTCTCTCAGGAGCAAGCTCAGCAGCTTCTTGAACCTTTAGCCTTAATGTTAACTTTCAATTTAGGGTGGCTGGTTTTTAAGCAGCTCTGCATAGCCAGAAGAGCATGTTTGACCATGCCCTGCGTGTAAATGGATACAAACTGATTGCTCTTGTTGAAATCTTGTTGCTTTATGTAGGCTTGGCTATCTACCCTGGAAACTGATTCAGAGCTGCAAAGCCGCTGTTATGGTTGTAAGGGTGTTACAGGTTTCTTTTGACATACTTCCAGCTGAATGACTTTGCTTTCTGAAGACCCAGTAGCATGTGATCAGAGACACTGTGGGAAGTAGAAACCAAATATTCCTATGTGGTTTGTGTATCTCTTCCTCTTTTTTTCCCGTGGTCTGTTTGTTATATATCCTTGACATAAAAGACATGTTGGTTTGGACATCTGTAGAACAAGAGGGGCAGTGTGAATCTTAACACAGTTACTATATGTAGAGTGTTGAATACTTCAGAGAAGTAGAGAAATGAGAGGAAGAGAACAGGGTGGAATCAGCTATGACAAAGTACAATAAATACCTGCCCAATGGAACTACAATCTGGAAGTGGAAGGGGGAAGTGTTGGTGTAATACAGGATTGAGTGAGGAACAAGAAAATAGGTAGAAAGAAGATATTACTCAAAATTGGAAGGTAAAGAATCATACAAAATAAAGGAAACTTTATAAAGTACTAAATGAGGGAAAGTGTATGAAGTGGTAGAAGAGAAAGAATGAAGAAAAAGATAGTAAGCAAGCAGGAGTGCTTTACAGAATYACAGAATTGGTAAGGTTGGAAGGGACCTCTGGAGATCATCTAGTCCAACCTCCCTGCTCAAGCAGGGTCACCTAGAGCGTGGTAAACAGGATTGCATCCAGGCGGGCCTTGAAGATMTCCAGAGAAGGAGACTCCACAACCTCTCTGGGCAACCTGTGCCAGAGCTCCACCACTCTCACAGGGAAGAAATTCCCCCTCACGCTCAGGCGCAACTTCCTGTGCTTCAATTTCTGTCCATTGCCTCTTGTTCTGTCACATGGGGCAACTGAAAAGAGTTTGTCCCCATCCCCTTGACACCCTCCCTTCAGGTACTTGTACACACTGATAAGATCCCCCCTCAGTCTTCTCTTCCCCAGGCTGAAGAGGCCCAGCTCTCGCAGCCGTTCCTCATAGGGCAGGTGCTCCAGCCCTCTGATCATCTTTGTAGCCCTCTCTCCAGTAGCTCCGTGTTTCTCCTGGACTGGGAAGCACAGAACTGGACAGAGTACTCAAGATGAGGCCTCAGCAGGGCTGAGTAGAGGGGCAGGATCACTTCCTTCCACCTGCTGCCAACACTCTTCCYAATGCACCCCAGGAGACCATTGGCCTTCTTGGCCACACGGGCACACTGCTGGCTCATGGTCAATCTGTCATCCACCAGCACTCCCAGGTCCTTCTCTGCAGAGCTGCTCTCCACAAGGTCAGCCCCCACCTTGTACTGGTACCTAGGGTTATTTTTCCCTAGGTACAGGACTCTGCACTTGCCCTTGTTGAACCTCGGGAGGTTCCTCTCTGCCCAGCTCTCCAGCCTGTCCAGGTCTCTCTGAAGGGCAGCACAGCCCTCAGGTGTGTCAGCCACTCCTCCCAGCTTGGTATCATCAGCAAACTTGCTGAGGAGGCACTCTGTCCCCTCATCCAGGTCATTGATGAAGAAGTTGAAGAGGGTGGGACCCAGTACTGAGCCCTGGGGGACTCCACTAGCCACAGACCTCCAACTAGACTCTGTGCCACTAAGGACAACCCTCTGAGCTCTGCCTTTCAGCCAGCTCTCAATCCACCTCACTACCTGCTTGTCTAACCCACACTTCCTGAGCTTGCCTAGGAGGATATTATGGGAGACAGTGTCAAAAGCCTTGCTGAAGTMAAGGTACACAATGTYCACTSCTCTGCCCTCATCTGCCCAGCCAGTCATTCCATCACAGAACGCTATCAGATTGGTTAAACAGAATTTCCCCTTGGTGAATCMATGCTGACTACTCCTGATCACCTTCTTGTCCTCCATATGCCTGGAGATGACATCCAGAATGAGCTGTTTCATCACCTTTCCAGGGATGGAGGTGAGGCTGACTGGCCTGTAGTTGCCTGGGTCCTCCTTCTTGCCCTTTTTGAAGACTGGAGTGACATKGGCTTTCTTCCAGTCCTCAGGCACCTCCCCAGGTCTCCAGGACCTTTCAAAGATGATGGAGAGCGGCCTAGCAACAACATCCGCCATCTCCCTCAGTACCTGTGGGTGCATCCCATCYGGGCCCATGGATTTGTGGATGTCTAGCCTGCCCAGAAGGTCTCTAATCCTATCCTTCTCAACCAAAGGAAAGTCTTCCCTTCTCCAGACTTTCTCCCTCACATCCAGCCCGAAGGATTCCTGAGGGCTTCCCTTAGCAGTGAAGATTGAAGCAAAGGAGGCRTTCAGTAATTCTGCCTTCTCTGTAGCCCTTGTCACCAGGGTCCCCACCCCATTCAGTAGCAGGCCCACGTTTTTCCTTAACATTCCTTGCCAGACTGAATTCTAAATGGTCCTTAGCCTTCCTCTACATACTCTGACAGCATTCTTGTAATTCTCCCAAGGATTCTTAGTTGAATAAAGTGATTTGGCATATTTTTTTTTCTTTCTCCAAAACAGAGGTGAAATGGGTTTCTTGAGGAGATACATTGATAATGATGATTAGAATTTTGTGAACAATGGAAAAAACACAAGAATAGAAAATTATTTGATTACAAGATGCATGACATTTACAGGCCTTACGCTTCAGATGACTGTTAACTATTGAATTTCAGTTTGGGAAACTTAGCACACTTTTGCTTGCAGTAAGGAAAGCCTGTGGCTTTTTTGCAACTTGCAAAGAGTTGTAAGAGCAACCAAGACCCAAGGATTGACATTCTGCATATTAGAATAAAAGTTCTTGGAAGTGTGGAATTAGAAACTTCCCCAGGCCCATAGACTGTTCATTCTGCCTGTGTTTTTGCTGACTCTGTTAGTGTGCATCTTTGAGGATTTATAAACATCTCTAAGCAGATTAGATTCACCGTTAAGATCAATATTATTTAAATACTTCAAATGGCACTTTTSAAAACAAGTAGGTACCTATCTTTGTTTCATTGTAGTGAGACCAAAATACAAAAATAACAAAACCCATTTAGCATTATCCCACGTTTAAAATTTGAAGAGCCAGAAGTGTTACCACCATTTTCAGAGTGCAGATCAGTGGTAAAAGTGAAAATGAGGGTTATGTCTTCTGACTTCAGACCCTACTCTGCTGACCATATTTAGTGGCATATCATGTATACATCAGTGTGGTTCTAATAAGAACCTGTAAGATGCTCTTTGGAAAGGTACTGATGAGTTAAGCTTTTGGAAAAGTAATTACTTCTGGCTAAATTTGTGGGTAAAGGCATCCTTGTGGGAGGAGTTTAGTTCTAATGCTTCTCCCCACCCTCTTCCCCCAAGGGTGTCTTGCTGGCCAGCTTGCCTTTTTATCCCTTTCTTTCCTTGTATGGTACAGAACACCAGGATATCTGAAAACCTCCTTTCTATTTAAAAATAGAAATAACAGTAACAGTCTTCCTTCTATCCCAGTTCATAGGATATATATACTTTCTAAAAGAAACAAAACAAAACAGAACACAAAACTTGTGAGTTAAGTGATGATCTTGGCAGAGCCAAATGAAAGGTAGTTTTGCATTTAATTTGGAACCTGAGGGTTGTGCGCACTTTTGAATCTGCATRATAAACATCTTTCATGTTTAGTTGAACTTTTGGGAGCTCTGACTTCCTTAGTTACAATCTAGTTGATAATTTTATGATGCCAGTGTAAGGTGGCTCCTCTGGGCAAGTTACTGGGGGTATCTGAGGATTTTTAATATCAACATGGAACTCTTGGACTTTACGAGAAGCAGAACAACAGCAAAGTGTCTGCGTACAATGTTAACAGTGACCTTTGCTGCTGAAGGAATACATTTTTTGTTGGCTTTTCTGAAGAGATGTGGTTTCATCCCTAGATGCAACTTGCAGGAATTGTAGTATTTGAGTCTGGAGGAGGCAGATTTGTATGTATGTTTGTTTTTTTTCTTGATTTGGAAATATTCTTAGTAGAATGGAAGGAATTCTTTGTATTCAACAAACATGACAATATATCAGGAAATACTTGTTGCCAATTACTTTTTTTTTTTTTAATCTTGCAATAGGGTAAGATACTGAAATACACCAACTGCTTGTATGCATACATTACAAATATTTTAAAGATTATCACTGTCTTGTGTTTCACTCCCATTATTTCTACCCTTTACTCGCTAATCTTTTCTTTTCCAAATGGATGTTGTTGACCTCAAGGTACACTTGAAACATCTGCTTTAAAAAATAGAACTTTTATTTCATTCCAGAACCACAATGCTGTAAAGTGCAAGACTAGTAAATGCTTTAATTTCTAGTTTTTATATTTATTTTATGTATATATATACAGGCTAGAGGCCTTTTCTTCTAATGTAGCTCTATAAATCTTTCTTTCTGGTAGACAGTCATTGCTGGGACAGCTGGCATTAATGTATGGCAGAGAATTTAAGATAATTTTTTTTGAATTAAACCCTAAAATTAGCAGAAAAATTATTGGAAGAATATATAAACATAGCATGTTTGTTGATTTCTTTATATTGCAAATTATAACACACTAGTATGTTTCAAAAGTAGCCAAGTAACTACAAATGACAAGACTTCACTTTGATTTATCATTGTGTGTATTTAGATACTTTTTTTTTCTTTTGTTTTAACACACAAAATCTTCATCTTTGGTTGCTTTATCTGCAGTTGCATCATGCCTTTGTAGCACTGTATCAGATAGGCAAGAAGAAAAAAAACAAGCAGATAAGAGAAGCAATGAAAAAAATTTGATGTGATGAAGAGGAAGGCACAAGTGACAAGTTAGATCTTGTCTGGTGAACAGAAAAAAAACATACAGTGTGTACAAAGATAAACTGATAATCACTGAAACTGGTGGAAAAGTTTTAGAAAAGAGGCAGAAAATAAGGTAGGAAAAGAAAATTGAATCAGAGCTTAATCTGCGGAAAGAGATGGGAAGGAATGCCTACTTACTTGAGGCTTACAGGAAGTAAGGCAAACTACTAAGAGAAAAATAATACTGTTAATGTATAATAAAAACCTTGACTCAAAATTTAAAGATAGATCTGCCATAATGCTAAGGGATATTATTAAAATTACATTTTTTAAAAAACATTTTTGTAGTAACTAGATATAAATGTAATGACATATAGGATATAGGTGGTAAAATTTTTGAATAATTGACACAGTACTAGTGCTGTCTTTACATTAATGTATTTTGAAAATAGTGAGGGCTAGCTAGCTGAATGTATTCAGTTCAGTCTTTTTAAGGCAAAGCAAGTACAGGAACAGCAAAGCTATCTTTATTCAGTGAAGGAGGAACACAACGTCATTCATATATTCTATAATTAAAGAATACAGACAGTGATAAAGACTTTTCAGATGGAATTTACGGTCAAAGGTGAGAAAGGAAGCCTTCTCAGAGCAGCCAGGGGGTGATGGTACTTGCACTGTTTGTTAAGCAGCTGCTATGATTAATTGAGAGAAACTTAAATCCAGGTTTCTCATGGTTGTCAGATGTTGTATTGCTGGGATATGTATGTTTTTGGATTTTCTTGGTGATGGTGAGTTCATCCCAGTTCAAGAAGACTTATTTTTTTGCCTTCCACTGTGTATGGTGTTGTTCCCCTACTTGGTAAGTATTGCCTGTGTTTTCTTCTCCAAGATTTGAATTTGAATCTGGCCAAATGCCTGCATTTACCAGGCAATTCAGATTGCTTTGTATTAATGAGTTGTTTCTCTCTTACACACTCTGGGTCACTTGCAGGTTTTATCAGAGGTGCTATTTTCCCCTGCCTAGTGATTAAAGAAAGGTGTACCATCAAGAATTTGTTCATGGGGTCCATCGAAAATGATGTTTTATGTTTCCCTGTTTACATTTGTATTTTAAGATCTATCCTACCACTATATAATTTCTAAGCATCATCAGTATAGTTTGCTGCTGTGTTCGGTGCCTGTTTTTTGACCTCTTAATTTCTAGGTAGAAGATGATGATGTAGTTTCTTAATCTAAATATGCAGAAACAAAGTGCTTTACAGGATTCTAGTTATATTATGAGGGATCTTTTCATTCACCTGAACTTTCAAATTTGATGAAATGCTACCATGTTAGTTTGACAGTGTCATTATTTTGCCAAGGTCTTTTGAGGGCAGGGAAGCTGATTACTCTGAAATTGTTTGTTTTCCTTTTTGAGCTTTTTTTAATGTAAAAGACATGTTTCTTCCACATCTTTGGAACTACTTTTTTTTTTCTTTCCCCCCTATATGCATATTCAAATTAAACATAAAAAGTGCAGAATAATCTATGGCAAACTCTTTAAAGAAAATCTTTGATGTAAGTTTTGTGGGCCTGTTGATCTGAATGAAAAAATGAGCAAATATAGAACATCATATATATATCATATAAATATCATATATATCATATAAATATAGAACATTAACTTCAGTTGTGTCCAAATTCCCTTAAGATTTTGACAAAGGCTGCCTATTAAATGCTTTTTTCTTTTTCTTTCTTTCTTTCTTTTTTCTTTTTTTTTAACCATTGCACTGCAACTTTTACTTTATGTTAACATATATTTACGTTCTAAAGTTCCTAGTTTGTTGGGTGAGTGTTGATAAGTTGGAGTAGAGAAATTAGTTTTCTGAATTCCTTGTATTTTGATTAATTTAAAAACCTTTTATGTAATTATATTAAGTGTTAATTTAATAAAGATTCTAATTTCTAATTTTAGTTGATCTAGCATAGACCTTGTTCTATATTTCTGTTAAAAATTGCAAACTTTGTGCTTTTCAGTCTGTTATTTGTTTGTTTTATAATGATGCAGATTATCCCTGGTTTTATAGACTGGAAAAACTGAGGAGCAGAAATTTTGAATGGCTTAATCCAGATTTCAAAACAGATTGAAGGCAAAAATGTGAAAAGAATCCATATTTGGTTCCCTGGCATTTACAGCTTAGTCAGGACAGTGTAAGATGTCCATAGGAATGGAGCTTGAAGCATTTTAACTAAAACTGTCTTCTGGAAGATGTTGGGATAGTAGTAAAGGCACAAGCTTTGAAGCTTTCATTGTGATCTTAAGTCCTTAGAACGATTTTAAACATATCAATGCAATACAGAAATGAAGAGCTCACTTTATAGTAACATCTAGCATGAAAATGTGATACTAAGATCCAGAAGTGTTCAATCTCTGAGAGTCTTGCTACAAATCTGCTTTCAGTTATAATCACGTAATATAAATGAGAGTATGAATTTAAGGAAAACACTGTTTTGGCAAGAAGTACTGTAGTCCCTCTTTCCGTTTTCATATCTCTGTACTTTTGGCTTCCTAGAGAACTGAAAAGGTTATTTTTGGCCTAGTGCCCAAGGCTAAAAATGGCTTCTGGATTCTTATAGCTCAATTTGGTGTTGAGCAGTTGTGTATAGTAGTAAAATAACTGCAGTAATTGGGAGTTTGACTGAAACATCTTAGTTATGCACTTAAATGTTAAGCTGTGGGAGATGTAGCCATGTGATACTTCCAAGATCCAGTTTATCAGAAAAACGTAAGCAATGTTTATCTATGAAGCAATGGTAGCCTGGGAAAAAAAAGGCTTTTCTACAAGTACTGTTTAAGAGGGAATAGGAATGAGTGTAAAGTTTAGCCTCTACAAGGAAAGGCTTTAGAATGAAGAAATGTTAAATGATGTTGTTATGACAACACTGAAGCATGAACATTGCATTCGAGACTATATGTGGGGAATAGAGCTATTCTGTGAAGTTGCTGTTATCCAGAACAGGATTTTTCTGCTAACATTTATGAAAAGAGTAAATATACCAGTGACTGTATATGAATATGTATATATATTAAATGTAGGATTATGAATGATTTTTGAATGCTTTGGGTGGTGACTGTTCTAAATCCTGAATATGTAAAGAGAATAATGAGAGGTTAACTCTTTACATGTGAAAAAATGTTGTATCAGGAAAAATTCTGGAAAAGGGAGGACTATTCTGAAAAGGCTGGATATAGCTTTCTTCTGTTTCCCTCCCAGATCTGAGAACGTTTTCCCCGATTGCTTATATTTGAACAAATGGGAATATTACAGGGTGCTGCATGAAAGCAAAGCTCTTCTAACTGAAACTTCTATAAAAATACAATAGTATCTATTTTTTGTAAGATCAGCATGAACCTAATTYTGCATGAGAACCGTTACTACAGTAAAAATAGCTCATAAGTGTCCATGAAACAATTGCCCTAAAATCTCTTGAGAAATCAGTATTGATGTTTTTAATTTTTTAAATCTGTAGTGGAAGACTTTGTTAGCGCAGTGTTGTGGAAATACACCAAAATAAAATGATGTTCTAGTCAAGTTTGATCACACAGATATGAAGTGGCCAGACCAGTAGTATACTCTGCAAAGACTATCCACCTCCAACTTTACTGTTTTTAAAATACAAATACTTTTCTTCTAAACCACCTGTGAAAATGACACATTTTAAATTATCTTCTGTAGCATACCTAATGCTAAATCTTTATAAAGGTTGAGTTTTGTTTACCTGGGCTTATCAGAAACCTTGTCAGTTGTCTTAAATACAGCTTCCCCTGTATGGCAGAATATTCTGTTTTGATGGCTCAGTAGACTAATGTATACATTTCTTGCTGGCAACCTCAAGCCAAATAGATTTAAAGAATTTGTTTGCTGACTACGTTCAAAAAAAAAAACCCTTTTCCTATGGTGAAGGTAAATTAGCTTATGAGTTAATTGTGTTTGAAGGAGTTATACTGTCTTTAAAAATTTTCCTTCCTTGCCTCCATAGTAAAACTGTTTTATTTTTCAATGGTCTCATGATAGCGAAATAAAAAAAATTGCGGTTAGTARATATTCTTCTGCTTGTAATTAATTCAGCTGAAAAAAATAGGTATCTTTTGTGTCTAATCTTAGTGCAGTTACCATATTGCACTGTATGTATTTCAAATTTAAATGTTTAAAAAAGTTCTGTTCCATCTGCTCTGCTTCATACATGATACAATCTACTTTTTCATGTATTTCTAAATCCTTCCTTGCTACACAAAACAGCAGTGGTCTGAGGATAGACCAATTAATATGTATAAAAGAGGTTTTGACATAAGGAGAAATAGATTTTTTGGCAAATTTTCTGATTAAGTTATTAATTGAAGGATATGTGAGAGTAACTACTATATATCTTTCCCTGAAATAGTATAATTAAATTTATGTTTTTAAAAAAAGTAGTAGGGAGCAATAAGGTTTAACAGAAAATGTTTTCTTTTAGAGAAATTTCTTTAACACTTCAAGTCACTTCTGTCATTCTGTACCAGATGTATCTTGGCTTATTTCATACAGCTGTTCTTATTCCAGGATTTTTGGACTATCCTTGTTGAAACATGGAATAAYTGATATATTTTAATACTAAAAGAGACTTTTATGTTGATATAGTTTGACCTTTTGCCTAATGGTGGTCATAAATTTTACTCACTGAGTCTTTATATCTAGACCAGAAATTTATGGCTCATATGGACTGTCCTGATTTTAAAGTATGCTAATGATAATAGTATGATTAATTACATGTTTCCTTTAAAAATAAATAAAAGAAAGTGCGCACACTGTTCTGTATTTAAAAGTCAACTTCTGACCGTTTGTCCTTGTTTTTTCTTTAACTGCTAGATCAATTAATCACTAGATCAGATATTTATTCTTCTGCAGYTGTTTATAAATTGCATTTTAACTTTGTCTTTAATAAGCTAATGWCTTTGACTAGTGTGCGGCAATTGCTGTTATCGTAATTCCAGATGTTACTGCGTTTGTCCATCTAGCCTTCCATTAAAAAGTACTGCCCATCCAGCTAGGGTGAAAACTAAAGAAGTTGGATTTAAACTAACTGTGAACTGCGGTGTTGAGCTGGCGCTTGCTTCCTTCTGCTCTCCCTGTGGCAGATAACCTCGGGGGTGGGGGGGGGCGAGGAGGGGAACTGGGGCTCCTCCCTTCTTACATTGCTGCAGGGAGTGGAGCAAGGCTTGTGAGTCACTCCTGAACAGATAAACCTTTTGATTTTCTTCTGTAAGGTCTGATTTCAGATCCCAAATCTTGTAATTTTGTGAATTTTGGGTGCTTTAACCTTTATTGTCTTTTGCTTAATAATTAACTAAAGGATTAGACATGGCAATTCATGAGGTACATTGCAGATACTGTCAGTAGTAGATGTAATATGTTCTACTGTTAGTGTGCCCAAACGTTCATGGTAGCCATTGCACTTTAGAGTCAGTGGAAATTTGTGATTATTGTCACTCCAACCTTATTTTTGCTTCCCAAGACTATGATTCCATGCTTCCTTTTTTTAAAAACAAAACAAAACAAAACAAAAAAAMCCTTTTATTTGGCAGGGTTAAATATGCATTTGATTGTGTCTAGCCTGCCAAGTGTCCTGGACCCTCACATATCTACAGCTTGTCCTTGCTGTTATTTATTGGCCCGTTAATATCTGTCACCTGCAGATTTTATCAGCAGTAACTTTGAATTCTAGCAGAGAAGACCTGGAAAGTCTTGAATGATGTTGGATTGAAAACAAGTATGTCTAAAAATTCCATGATACTGCATGCTTAATGATCTGCTTTCTTGAGGATATTGTTCAGTTTCTCTTACTAAAWATTGAATTAACACTCTACAGTCACGTCAAAATGACTACTATTCTGGTATGAACAAACAAAAGAGCTCATTTTTAGCAGACAATATATTAATATCAGATTATAGAATATATTTTGTTTCAGTATTTTATGAATTTAAACTTCTGTTGATATTTTCTAAGCTATCCAACTATTTTTTTTTCTTGCAATAATGTTACATCCTTATTTTAAGTTAGTGTGACTTGGTAACAATCTGCAGCGAGCAATGATTAGCTGGTTGCACTATAATTTGAACTGTCGAAGTCCATGTGCCTCATTCTTTTTAATCTTAACAGGAGATTTAAAAACAAAAAAGTRTTTTTTAGAAGACCTTTAAAAATTAATTTCTGGGTTAACCTATGGCGGATCACCTGACTCAGAAAACTGTTTCTATTATAAGAAAGAAATATAGTCCACTAGTAGCTTTCTAAAGCACTGTAATTTATGTTGTTGGCCTTGCTTCAGCAAACACTTAAGCATGTGCTTTCATATTTTGCTATACAAATTAGAGACATACAAGAAAAGTTGCTTCTAATGTTGAAGAAGGTTTTAAAACAAATAAATGCAGGGAAGCTGCCTTTTAATTAAATTGAACTCCTCCTTGAGTATCTGTTCTAGAACATTGTTACATGACAATTCTGTTTATAGAAACAGGATGTTTTGGTTTTATGAAATGTGGATTTCTTGGGAACTCACTTTGAGAAAGTGCTTGCCTGCCTCCACCCTTGGTGGAATGCAGATGACATCAGATTTTTTTATGTACTAGTACGATGAGCAGTATATAAAGAGCAGCTTTAGAAGTATCGGTAACGTAGAAAGGGATTGAATGCTAAGCTGTCTTACACTTCAAGCTGAATTGGTGGTGTTGATATTCAGGTGATCATATCTGAGGCAGTGAATACAGATTTGGGAGATTAGTTCAGGAAGGTTAGAGAACAAATAGAAAAAAATCTGCACATCTGTCCCAAAAAATTTGTTAGTGATAGAAGGTGGCTTGGCTTATCGTAATACAAACTTCGGGATAAATAGAGATGGCAATATTAGTGGTATGTGACAGCTGCACCTAAACATTTTTCAGTAGTTCGTATAAAGAGTTTTTTAATGGACTAAAACAAGGTTTGAAAGAACTAGAGCGGTGGAAAATGTAGATGGAAAGGGAGAAAGAGAGGGGACCTATATTGCTTACTTGTCCCCTATTTTCCTGTCTTTGTTCCCAGTTTTAGCTCTGGAAGTACCTCCGAGGCAGTACACAGAATTAGTTAGGATCAGGATACAAGACCGTAATGTTTTGGGCATTGCACAGAGAAACTCAGCTAAAATATGGCTCCTAGAAGAACTCAAGAGAATCCTCTTTCCTGCTTTTCTTTTTCCTTGTCCTCCTCTTATGTATTTTCCCATTCACAGCTTTATACTGGACTGTGCCTGTTTTGCCCTCCTGAAGAGTTTCTTTTACTTGAGAACTTCTCACTAGTGTATGTCTGTACTGCTATGTGTGTTCCAGCAGCTGTGTATGTTGGCCTTTTCTCCTTACAGAGGGTGTCTTGCTGGTAGTCCTACTTAAGTTTCTGACTTGGAAAAGGGAGGTAGATAGTTGACTAATGTCAGGTTTTACTAAGCATTTTTAAAGAACTGGTGAAAGAGGAGTTGATAACTATCCATAAACTGGCATGTTCTTGGGTAACTTTTCTAATAGCAAGTTTTAGAACACCTTGAAATTAAAAAGTGGATAGAAGATGCTAATGGTTATTTCATATTTAATTTGTATACTAGAAAATGCTTATTTGGCTTATTTATGACTTTTTAAACCTCTTGAGTAAAAGCCTACTTTAACCTGTAAGGGTTAATAAAGAACCATTACTCAGTGCTGTGGGCAATTTGCATTTTTACCTATAACATTTTAAATTTCCTAAATGATTGCAGCATAGGTTGCACTTTAAATCACTTTGCGATCTTTCTGAAACATACCTCTTAACGCTTTTCTTGGATGGAAAAGCTCAATGATTTGCTTCTTTTGATCTGGATCTCTATCTCTTGCTTTCTCCCACTTGTAGTTTTGGTTAAACTGGTATTTGATTTTAACAGTAATGTTTCTCTTTGGAAACTTTTGGTTAAGATCTGATTATAGCTTCACAAACATAGCTTATTTAAAAAGAATTTGTTAGTCAAAAGACACCTGTCAGTTAAAATATAGGGTTCAAATAATAGAAATCTGCAGGCTAGCTAAATTTCATGGGAAGATAGGGTAATTGAGGTTGGAAGGGATGCCTGGAGGTCATTTGTCAAACCACCTGAGCAAAACAGGGTCTACTATGAACCTGTTTAACCTGTTCTTGACAGTTAAAGCATATTTAATTTAGCTCAGGCATTGCCAATTATCAGGAACTCTGAAGATTTCCTTTTACAAATGATGCATGGCACTCCTCTTCATATCTTTTTTTCCTCTTTAAATCAAAGATTTTCTATTTGTATGTCTTCAAAACCCTCTTTCTGTAGCTTCAGGATAAGATTTTGAACAGGGCAGCTAAAATTTGCCAGACCTCTGTGTGCCAGAACAATGTGAGATATCCTATAGTGGACTAATATTTTCCTAATATTTTCTTTGTGAACCTGAGGTAAATAAATTCTGCTTACAACTATTTGTTTTATATTTGTGCAAAATTTATTACTTAGACACCTCTTCCCACTGACCTGTCTACTCATAAACCTAACTGTAAGAGTTTCTGCTTGTGTTACATGTCAACATAAATTCTCATATTCTTTGTATGTATTATCATACAAAAATCTCACTGTTGGTTTGTGAAGGGAATACTAGGGAATATTTAGGAAAAACTGAACAAAGGATTGATGAAACGCTTATTAAGAATATTAAGAAACACAAATTTATTTGTTTGGAGGTATCTTTTGTTTTTTTAAGTTCTGATGGCAACTATGAAAGAAAGCATGTGTTTAAAATTAATTACCAAACTGTTTAAGTGCAATGGCTATAAATTTTAAATATTATAACAGATCATTTTAAAGGTCCCAAAGGACAATTAAATAATCCATATTCATTTTGTGCCAGTAACAATTTTTTACTGCCTTACTTATTCTAAGAAGTTAATAGTACTTTTTATTTCTGTTGATTTATTTTAATGTATGTCTTGGGGCTTACTGTTGTTTGGGGAAAAAATGTGGTTAATAATTACCATAATAATTATTTGGATCAAATACGAACATAAGTTGGTCCTGATGGTGTAAGTAGATGATGATTAATCAGTGTGAGGTTTTTGTTTCAGATGCTGGGTAAAGTGCACCATCAGAACTAAGCTTGAAAGGAATTTTTAAATACTTTGATTTTGAGACTTGTGTGCATTGTTTCGTATGTACGTACTGCACGGTGTATCTAGCGTAATACCAGGTTGTGCTCTCAAAAATGCAAAACTCAATTTTTTTTGGTAAAATTAAATATTGCTGTTAAGGAAGTTATTGCAGAGTTTCAGATAACAATGAAAAGTAATGAAAACTGTGGTTAAAACTTTTCCCAATATTTGTATAAATTGAACAAATGTGGTTGAATTTTAACAAGTCAATGTTTTGTGCTTAGTTTTCACATGCAAGATAAATTAATATGGCAGAATGAAAGTTCAGACTGTCTTGCTATTTACATTTGATATCTAGCAGTTTAGCATGATTTACTCTGGTTTACTGTCATATTACATACATTTAGTGAAACTTTTTTTTAAGTAATTTGATCATTATCCTTCTCAATTCTTGATTTTTTTTCTTAACTCTTTAGCAAAACTTTGTTTTCTATTGATACCCAGAGTATAAGTTATTGCATATTTTTGGGCTTCGCTGCTGTTTTGTGTAGGTATGTTACTTTAAAAAGTTGCTTTCAAAAACAACTTCTTTCAGTTACTTTCAAAAGCTTTCTATCCAAATACTTCAGAGACTAATCAGTAGATTATTTTAACATAAATGGAAGTAATAAAATCTTCATTAAGTTCATATTTTAAGCAATTGCTAATTTAGATACTGTAAGGCCTGTTAGTGCAGATCTTAGATGAGAATTTTTTCCAGTAAATAACTGACTTGATTTTACTGCTTCAGAAACTGCCATGAAAACCTCAATCCAAATCCCAAACTAAACAAAATGAATCAATCTCTCCTGCTAGGAGTAATGTTGCAAAATCTTCTAGAGTTAGAAGAGCTGTAAGAATGGGCAAGTGAGTGTAGAACTAGTATGTACACATCACTGACAATACATATTTCCAGGAAACATGGAAATTCTCTAAGTGTGTCTAAACTTACAGGTTAACAACTCTTCACGGCTCAACACAGAAAGATACTTGTATTTTCCTGTTTCATTTCAAATTAAATGAATACCATGCTTTCTTTAGGCTAACAGCTAAATTGTAGTATATTACAGTGTATTGAAGCTGTAATTATTTTTTTTTTAATGTGTTAACTCACTTACAGACTTGTAAAACCTCCATTGAACAGGAGAAGGAGCACACCAGATTTGTGTTACCCTTTGTATATTTTTGGAAACAGAGCATTTGCTTAAAAAAAACATGTCCATGCCCTACTTGCCTTCTTTCATCCTCCATCCTTCATGAGTGAGAAATATGATTGCAAGATTTCCATTTACCGATAGATACCACGATTCTTTCAGGCAGGCTGTGTTTCTACTGAGTGACTGAGATATTTGTAATTAAGATAGTCAGTTTGCTCAGCTATCCTATACTACCTTTTTACATAGGAAAGTAGAGTATAATATCCTAAGTGCAATTGTAGAAATAATTGGAGTAGTATTTTCATGATTTGAAACAGTAAGATTACAACTGCGTTGAAACTCTTATTGTAAAATATGAAAGTATGATGCAGTTTTGTGGTACAATTTTAAAAATTTCAATTATTGCTTCTGATCTTATAGTGTATAGTCATCCTTTTTATTTTTGACAATTTGTGCTAAAATGCCCAAATGCGGGTAGGGCAAAAAGTAGTGTAACTGAAGTTATTGGCTAAATTCCTATTGATTTTGATGCACGTGGAATTTTACCCCTTCTGAATTTGTAGAATAAATGCTACTTTGTGGGGTGTAAGTGTTCGTGACTTGTAGAATAAAATTAGTTTCCTAGTGCTTGCAGGGGTTTGCTTTTGCATTACAAAATGTAATATGAATTTATGGTCCCAAACTTTCAACAGGGGTGTAGTGCACTGCAGTCCTGGCAGTATAAGCATATCTGAGGTTTCACTGGGGGACTGTAGTGCCATATGAAGTACCAAAGCACCATAAAATATTAAGAGAATTTGTTCTTCTTATATTTCAGTATCTGAGTATTATGAAATTGTCTTCTAATGTTCATATAAACTGCAGGATGTATTAGCATGTTTTCATTATATGCAGTGTCACATTCTGTGCAAGTTCCMCCCTTGCACAGGGGGAACAAAGATAAAAGGCAAATACTTGTTTTCCTCAAGTTTCTTCTCTTTGGTTGGTCTTTAGTAAAATATCAAAAAATCCAACTGTTAAAACCAAGACATAGAGTTGGTTTAAAGACAGTTAGACATAGTTCAAGACAAAGTTAAAATGTTTCCTGAGTCTAATGAGCTGAAAATCTGCAGAGGAACTTGTCTGTGGCAAAACGATACTAGACTAGTCTTACGATTCACTCATATAATAGTGTAAAATTCATTATGTAATCAAATACACTAGAGGCTGTTCTATTAAGCTAACTATTGCTATGTGTGTTGTTTCTCTTGTGTATGGAATTACTACCTTGAAGAACAATAACATTTAATCTGGTAATATCTTAGAATGTTATTCTCACAAAACTCTCCTTGTGGTGAACACTTAAATCACAAAGAGATATTTTAAATCTGTTTAGGCATTTTCTTTTTTAAAACCATGTCACATTTTGATATTTTTTTTTAAATGCATGTAGGTCACCTTATAAGACTTTTGCTGTCTTGAGTTCTCTACARCTCTCTTGCCTAAACTTATAAATACCATTGTGAAAGAACTGGAAACGATCAGATGGAATTGGTTTTAAAACTGAGTTAAGACTAAGATGGCTTAATTTAGCTTTTGTATTCCAGATGGAGAACGACTGTAGTGAGAAATCGTGTTTGCAATACTCTTTATACTTTTTAAATTTTTCTGAAGTATTGTATGTTAGCTTTAACTGAGGAAAAACTTCATTTTGTAAATGAGCTTTTATTCATATGCCAGCAATTGTGCGCTTGTCAGTATGACACATTATCAGAAGAAAAACATTAAAATGCACTTTGCATAGGATTGCAACTTTTCAATTTTTTTATGATAGAATTTATATTCAGTATTAGTGTTTCACTACTTCAGTAATATCTTAGGAGAAAGTCTATTACTTTGTGATGATAAAATCTTTCTCTGATTCAGTTCGTGAAGCTATTTAAAATACAGAATTTGAAAATGTCCTTACTTGATTTCTCCTTAAATGGTAGCAGACTTGCAACACACAAACAAAAACCTCTCATGTTTTATTGTACTTAGTCTTACTTGGCTACATTCTTGATTAGAAACCTTTGCACACAGGCTGGATGTTTAGATGTTTGAAATAGATACCAGTATCTGTAGCAATTGTTTGGATTACTTTTAGGTGTTTAGTCTACTTAAGTTATATCTAAAATAGAGCAGATGAATCATACTCTAAAAAAGTTACCTTTCTCTTTTAACTATAAAAGGATCTTAAAGTGATAAGATGTAGATATCTTATTTAGGCAATATGACTCTAACCTTAAAAAGTAGAAATAAGAAAATGTGTCAGTCTCGTGTTCTATCACTTGTGATTTTCTTGAAGCATCTTTTGGCTGTGGAAAGTGAAAGGCCACTTCATAAGAATTCTGCCTCTAGAGTGCTATTTGTGATTAGACTCTGTAGGGCTTGCTTAGTTCAGTATAAGCAGAGAAGGTAGCACACTGAACTGGGAGCTTATCTTGCAGAGTTAACTGATGTAAGTTAGCTTTTTTAGGTGGCAACCAGGTTTGTTTACCCTTATGATGCTTCAGTTTTTCTCTGTCTTTAAGATGGATGATTCTTCCTATCTCTGTTTTCTGTAACTGAATGTCATGCTTCCTTCCTAAGTCTGGATCTCTCTGGATTCCTCCTATCTTGGGTTTATACCAGCCAGGGCATATGAATCTTTCTGCTCTGAATTTGGCCTTTTTGTATTCCACGTGACTTGGGATGCATTCAAGACTAACAACATCTATAAACCGTGTGTTTTAAGTATTCACTGTTCAGACATTTGATCAAACTCAGTCTCCAGTTCTCCTGCATTTTTTCATAAAACCTTCCCATGACACAGAAATAATATAGGTAACAGAACTGAGATAACTGAGATTTTAATTCTTGAGGAAAACTAACTCCTGCCTTTGTCATTTTTGGAGCTCCCTGTTACTAGGCAGCTAAGATGATTTGTTTGCTGAACTCTTGCATTTTTTCCAAGATAAACTGTTTCTTGATGCCTGCAAAATAAGAGACCTGGATTTCGTAAACTGCTTTAAAAGTCAGGCTACCTTATCATAGCTGTGGCAGATTGCAAATACAACCTTTYATGTTAGAACAGACACAATGTGATGATTATGTCTATAAATACTTCACTGCCTTTTCAGCCTCCATAGCTTTGCCAACGCGTAACAGTCTGATGGTTTTCATGGCTGTCCACTCTCCTGTATACAGCAGCTTTGTATCATCTCTTCTGTTTTGGTGTTTAGGGAAAGATTTAATAGGGAGAACTCTTCAGAAGGGAAGAGAATCTCAGAAATGAAGACTACAAAAATAGTAGTCAAGCCATCTCTCCTTATCCTTGTGACAAGGATGAGCTGTGATAACGATTGATTGTTACTGAGAAGTGTGTTGTCTGGAAAGTATGTAAATGTCCAAGTTGAGTCTCTAATGATTTTAAAATATCTGGTCTCCAGGCTGTTGTCACTTTTTCAGCAATAAAAGCTAAGTGGAACRTCGGCTCGTAAATGTTTGTCAGCTGTGAGAAGAGGGTTACAGATTTTTAGTTCTTTGGGTATGTCTAAAAATCTTTTATTTTAGAGCCTCTGTCAAAGAAGGAAGATGATGTGGAAGTATGAATAACAACAGRAAGTGGTAAAAGATATTATTTACTATTTAAATAGTTAAGAAAACCATGGTACACTGCAATGTGATTTAATGAATTATCCAGCCAATATTTTATATCTTTTATTGTGTATGTTATTTTTGTATGCTTTTTGAATGTACTAGAACTATAGAATACTTCAGTGCCTGAAGTATTTTTCCAAGAAAATACTTCCATTCATTGAATTTGCTGTTCTAAAACATGACTACCAAATTGACTTTTACCTCAGAAAACATTTAACAGTATTTCTAATGTTGTCTTTTGATTCCTGTAATAGTCACCCGTAAAAGGCTGTAGACGTGATTAAAAGTTTTTGAGAGGTGGATTTCAACTGAGGAGAGCTTTAATGTTTTAATTGGGAGAAGCTGATGAGGAAGAAAACAGGCAGCAGTTATGTAGGGAGATTACATATTCCTGCATAATGTTTCATTTTAGCCCTCAATATGCCAACTGGATGGGTATACTGGAAGAAGYTGTGTTGTGCTTTGTGTTAGCACTTATGGCTAATAGATTGGAAGCGAAGAGTAGGAAGGGTGTATTACACCACTGGCAGGAACAGCGAATAGAGTTACATTTTACTGTCATTTTCAATATTGAATAAGTTTAATATGGTTATGGTCTAATCTCCTTTGATTTTCTCTTGTACTGTCCTCATAAATATAGTAAGCTACAGTTGTAAAGAGAAAGAAAGTACAGTGAGGATGCTCATTTAATTAACTTGCTATTACTATGCATTTCCCCACTTCAGTAGTATGTAACTACTATTTGCTTTGGAGAGTGCTTTACTTTCCTTACTTCCGTTTAAAATGTTTGTCCATCAGCACATCTTGCAGTGAAYTGACTGGAAGGAGTCAAGGTTTAAATAACAGTATTTGGCTACATCATAGGAAATATTTTTAGGGACTTTCCACTGGATTTTCATTGTTGTTGTAATAGTTTTTTGGAGAGCGAGTTTTGTTTTTAAGAAGTTTTAGCTTTTGTTCATAAAGCCACTATGTAAACATTGTACTGCTGGTACACTACTAGTTAGACTTTTGTACTGTAGTTTGCTAATTTGGAGCACAATTTATAAAGTATATAGCATGAGTGTGTTATGCATGGTGTTTTAATGCTTGGAACGGCACTATGAATGCAGCTATGTACTGCATGTGAAATGAAAGTAAGATGACAGGCTAAATCACAGGGCACCTATTGGAAACATGCTCCTTCCCCTTCAACCTGCATTTTATAGTTATGAAACTAGTTAACTTACAGAAGAGYTGAGTCTTAGTGCAAATACCTAACGGCCTCTCTCTGGTACTGAGCAAATATGAAGGAAACAGATGATCAGGCTGTTGTCATCTTTTTTCAAAAAGGAAATTCTGAAACATAATCCCTTGAAAAGGGAGCTATTTCTGAAGAGACAAGCTGTGATTCTCTAGGTGCTTTGCTTTCTTTTCTAGTGATATTGTACAAGAAAGTTAATCTTCAGTTCAGAATGTTCTATTTGATAAAGTTTATGACTAGCTTGTTTTTGCCAATTTTGTTTTAAATAGCCTATGTTCTTTAGAAGTGAATCTTAAAAAAAAAATTAATACCAAACAGTAGCTTTCAGTTCCTGACAGAAGATGATTTACACAGAGACATCAGACATATTGCACACTTAAAAACCTTTTTTGTAACTGAATTTAGTAATTTATGACTGTATGAAAAAATCATTTGCTACTTCTCTGTGCCTTGTTTCTACTGAGAGAGCCAACTGATGTATAATTGGCTTCCTAATATCTGTTTCAGATGGAATGACATAAATATGGAAATCAAAGATGAGATAATTCAAGGAACAAAAGCRAAACAAGTAGGCTTACTTGAGACATCATAGCCCCACTCTCGGTCCATTAAATAACTTAYGATTCCACAGAATTTTAGAAAATGTCAGGAGTTGTCATGTAATCATATTTCTCAGCATGCTAATTTTCATTTCAGAATATATCAATTGGCATGTTAGTGCTCATCATTTTACTGTAATGAAAGCTTACTCGGCAATGGCTAAATGAGTCAAAATTTCTGAAGTCATGCTTGATAGTTTTGTGTGAGCAGGCATGCTTCCCTTGCACTGGTGGTGTTTGCTCTTTCTACCTGGCTCATTTTTAAGTTGGTGCTAATCGATGCGTTAGTGTGTCTGTATTCACTCTGAAAATCCTGTTAACCACTTAGCTCAATGGCCCTGTTGCACAAATTATTTGGCAAATTAACTGCTCACAAAAAAATTATTAGGTATGACTTCAGAAATGGTGACTCATTTAGCCCTTGCAGAGTCACCATACTGTCACACATTTAAGGGGGTTGTATTTTGGACTGGTTGTCGACTGATCATATAGATTGACTTCCCCTTAGCAGCTGGAGTGCATCTTCAAGCCTAGATCCCTCTGAAAGGAACCCAGTTTATGTGCTCTCTTTTGTGCATTGAAGTATTGCTGGGATGCTAAGGAGCATCCATTTAAAGCGGACTYCTGATCTGAACTAAAATGCTGCTTTAGACCCTCYGCATCTTATCAACAATCTGAAAATTCTTCTGATACTCTTTAGAATAACAGGCAAATGCCTGTAAAACTGCACCATAATCATCTTTTTAAAAGGTGRTGTTTGTAACATAGCAGTTGCTTTAAGAAGATGGAAGTGTTTCTAATTCTTCTGATTTTGAGGGGATATGTTTTTCATCTGATGCTATGTGGAAATCCGTATTAAAAGTTTTTTTAATATATAAAAAGAATGTTTTAATTAACACCTCCTTTTAGCTGACTTGAATGTMCTTTATGGTACACTATTTTGGATGCTTCAATACTGATGCTTTTTAAGGCATCTCAGTATGGAAATTGAATAGTCACTGCTATAGATGCAGAGTATTTCATGAAGCCTCTTCTGTATTACTGCCCTTTTTTTTTTAAAAAAAAAAAAAAAGTTTTTGCAGGAATTGTTGAGTGAAAACAGTATCTTGCATAGATATCAAACACTTACTCTTTTTTTTTAATGTAACATTGAGTCTGCAGTAGTACAGCACTGTTTTCCTTTCAGTAAGCAGGAAGTGTCAGCATGAATTCACTGTTGTCGCAAAGAAGGGTAAAACAATGTAATTCTGAGTATATGACATCCTTTCCACCATTACTACAATGATTTGAAACTGGATTGTATATTTGTCAAAGAATATATCAGAGAAACATTTTGTCTTTCCAGAGCTAACCCTTAGTTACATATTTTCAATCTCTGTTTTTCAAATATCATTTAAGAAATTATAACAAGCATTATTGAAAATCAGGGTAATACAATGCTGATACAGTGTCCCCAGCCATAGCAGCTGTATTTGCTTATGGTCTCTTTAGACAGCCCTGATGTTTTGGAGCTGCAGGGATGGRGATGATTGCAACAGCCAGAACATCCCTGTGGCTTCGTAGAACCAAGAACCATCTAAACTACACAACTTGATAGAAAAGCTACTGATGTATTTTAGGGTCTGGAAAGATATTTTACAATCTTATCAGATATGTAGCATAAGAATATATGTAACATTTCACTYGGGTATTCCCTACAAGTTCTTGTTGAAATAGAGGCATGGAAAAYGTTCATGGCTGAACCTTCCATGTCAGGTGCTTCACGAGGATTGTGTTATCTGTTGCAATTGGAGGCAAAATGGATCTCACACTGATTTTACAGTTGAGACAATTTCTCTAGAACAGTAGTTTCTGACATGAAAAATATTATTTATGTGGAAGTTTAATTATGTAAAAGTGCTATTCCACTCAAACTCTTTACATAAGCTTGCCTTGAAACCTGAGGAATTCCTTGAAGAACATCCTCTTTGCTTTGATAACTAAAAATACAAGCAATTGCCAGAAAACAAACCAAACAGTCCTCCAAAGGGGAGCCTGATRTAAAGATTCTAGAATAAAAATGATTTGGTTAAAAACAAGATTTTCCTTTTCTTGGCCTCCCCTATTTCAGATGATTTTCACAGATGACTGTAAAAGCAAAAGATAAACACTGAGTAAAGGAGGATTAATCTTATCCAGGTCAAGTTRAAAAGGTATAGAATAATTACTGTTTCCTCATGTAATATTTATAAAAACATTAAGATGTCAATTCTGCAGTATTTAAACATAAACACTTGTAAAATATGTTTCAAGCTCCTGGTAGTGYCAAATTTAGAAACATTGGAAAATCTTTTGCTGTAATGACTGCCTTTATGATCTGCYATTGTGCCAATAAATGAACATCCTTTGTGCATAGTGGTAAAGGATGAAGTTAAGTCAATTTTGTCTGGAATATTAGGGATAGTTTTATCTCTGTTAGAATATTATTCCATCCTTTCAGTGTGTAATTGATAGCTAAGAAAGGGTAAATATAGTTGCCTTACTTTTACTCCTGTTGGGAGCTTGAACAAAAGTTACAGTTGTATCTTAGTTGGACCTGAAAGTTAAGAACAGTTCTCATTAGCCTCAGAACTTGCRTGGCCTATTTATTATTATTATTTTTGGTCTCAAAAGAGGATCATTTCAGCTCTTGGAATTGCTTACAAAGCAGTAAGCCRGTTTGAGGGAACAAAGCAAATTGAGGAAGGTGCATCATCTTTGTAGGAGAAGCAGGAGGCAGTTGGGATGCAAAATGGAACTAGATGAATTTAAATAAGGGTGGCTTTTAAATAGAGGAAAATGCATCATATTTTGGAACTGGAGATAAGCAAATCAAGCAGATTGATCTAGCTCTTCCTTCAAGTAGAAGGAACTTAAGCTTYCTATCCGGGACTGAGACTAAGTTGTGATTAGCTTTTGAAATGTGTAAGTGATCTTTTACATCTTTGTACTTATTGAAAGCAGTTTGATATTAAACCATGAGGCAATATTTAAGTTTCTTAAAAAAGAACATCGTGTTTTTCTTTTGTAATTCTGAATATTTTCTTTTCATAGCTCATAAAYATTTTTATTAATGTGATTAAATGCTTATACGTTCAGGTAGGTTTTCCTGCATCATTGAGCCTTGTCTACTCATATTCTCTGTGCACATGTAAAAGCAACCAATCGTGATAAATCTTACGCTGTGTTAAACTCTGTTTTCAGATTATTAATTTCAGTTTATTTTATTACTCAGAATGCTTGTCAGAATGTTTATCTGGAGTAAGTTCGAGGAGAATATCTCAGATGATGGCCTCGGGCTTAAACAAGATTTTTAGAGTTTTTACTATCTACTTGACTTTCTGTAATCTAAGCACATTAAAATCTTCCTGGCACCACTTCCATTAATTTAAGTATGTACACAGCCATATTGGGTTTGTGTTGTTAATAACATTAACTCCTTACTTTTGTGGTTAATTTGCCTTCTCACCTATTCCATACAAATGGTATGTTGCACCAACAAATTCCATAATTTGTTTACTAATGCATTTCATATTAAAATATTTTATTTAATATACTCAGTATATTTTCCCTTTTTTCCCCTTCCCAGTAACAATAACGTATTCGAGTATCAAAGTTCAGTGGAGAAGTCTGTTAGAGYAGGGCATGGTGACTGATGGGTGCTCTTCACTGTGCTTTGCCATGTTAAGATGGAAAGGTTCCGYGTCTCCTTTGTCACTGAAATTTTCAGGGGGAAGATAGGAACATATTGCTACCATGCCGAATAATCTGACATTCGTTAGCCCTAGGAGAATTTCTTCGTTTGTTTGAGTAGTAAACTGGGAATTTTAATACCTTAATTTTTTAGGAGATTAAGCAAAATAAATATGGTTGATATTAAAACTATGTAAGAAATTGAATTTGTGGGTGGYGATATGAATAAAGTATATTAAACTCATGAGTAGATTAATCATCAAAAATATATAATGATTTTATGTAACCAGAAGTCTTTGTGTTTATACTGAAGTTTATATAGATTTCATTTTACTGTACAAAGAAAGTAATATATTGGTAGCACAATATCTTTGCTTGCATCTTTTTGATCTCGGTAAATTTTTATTCTTCATGTGAATGTTTCAAATTCTCAAAGTACTTTATTCAAATCTCTCATTTGTATTTAAATTCAAAATCACTCTGTATGTATATGTAAGTTTAGAAGTTGTGTATATTTCTTAAACATGATCYGTTTTTTTTTCCTGGACTTTCTATTTGGGAATTGGAAACACAAGTTCAGAATCCTTGTTGGTTTTCGTCCTGGCTTCTGAGGAATTCTTCTGTGTCTTTGTGGTTGAGCTGGTTAGTTTGCAAGCTTTTAAAATAAAAGGAAGGAAATAAAGGCATTTTTTATCTCTACCTGTCATTAGTGTTAGGTTTTTAAGAGTTATGTAGAGGTTCCTGGCTGTGCCACTGCTTATGGTTTCCTTTGCAGGGTTGCATATGAAATGAATGCCAATGAGATGGGACCACTGGGGATAGAGGAGAAAGCAAAAAAAAGTTCTACATTAAAAAAGGCAACAGAACCTTCAAACACCATAACAAATTAGTATCCTGTGGTTGGCCATAATGAATAAACTAACCACTGCATAAAAAACATTTCTGGATGATGTTRATAGCTAAGGCTAAAACAAGTCTAGTGTTCTGATACATTATAATTTAATGTAAAATCTGAATTCTTGGTAGAATTAAGCCTTTTTTAATTGAATATGGATGTTATTCAAGAACATAGCAGGATATCAGAGAAGAAAACATTTCAACTATTTAAATGAACATCTAGCCTTTGCTTGTAAATAAAGCAATAAAAATCACTTTCTAAATTCTAAAAAAWAATAAATTACATATTTTAAAGCTTTTGGGGGGCTTATTTACACTTAGAAAAGTGATGTGCAAATTCTCTGTTTGAAGTAACAGCAAAAGCTAAGTAAGGATGTTGTTTATTTCTGAACTTGGTTAGACCCTGTGAAAGTATCTGTATTGGTACTAGTTTATGCTCTACTTTGAAACTACTCTTGATGGATTAGTACCTAGTAAAAACTAGGCATCTGAACTTTGCCAATATAGGTGTATTCTCTGAATGTTASATTTTTACATATAATAAGCATATAATAAGTGCTGGGCAATGAGACTCTTCAGCTTGCAGCAAAACAAAAATAACTGTTTGGATTGTGCCGACAAAGCTGGCTTCCTACCCTGGTGTTCAGCACAGCCTGTCTGGTGAAGAAAGGGGATTTCTCTGTCTCTTCTCCCTCTCACCCTCCCCAGCCCTCCCTCTCTTCAGTGGTACTGCTATACACTTTTTTTCTCCCCGACTCCTTTTACAGCCCCTGACTGATAATTCTCTGTTAGGGAAGTAAGATGTCTTAGAACAGACATTGGGTAAGACATACAAATCAGGCTTTGCTCTATTAGTCTGGCTTTGCTGGTTTGCAGTACTTATTAAGTATGGACAACATAATTCCTCCTGCACTTGAAGCAACAAATTAAATGCTTGATATCTTTGAAAAACYAATTCCAAGTACTTTGGTAGAATAAAAAAACAAAATTCCACTCTAGAGTCAGTCTTTTGTTTGCCACTGGGTGCCAAGAAAAGTATATCTGTCCTGGACTTCTTAAATACTGAAGGATTTTCTGAAAGATAAATGGTGCCAGTTGAACGTTGGCCTGAGAAAAGTTGTCTATTCTTCACAAAGCAGCTTTTTCATTAATTGTGTTAGAGAACAGCAGCACCTGCCAGGAGCTATGTAGAAATTCTGTAAAAATCRGTGCTGACAAAAACTCCTTAGAGAACTTGACTTTGTTTTAGATTATATAACTTAAGAGAAATACGTTTCAGTTAAAAATACTTTTTTGAAAAGGCTCTCTAACAATGAAATAGAGAACAGCGAGCCGTTCCTTTCTCACCGCTTAGTCAAAACACTGTCGTCGTGGTGCTTGATGTGCATTAGAGGRGTGGAGAGATTCAAGAACTGTTTACCAGCCATACCTTTCTGTAGAGTAAGGAGGAATGGCCCTGTATTATGGCATTAACATGAGACTCTTAGGATACCATTCTAGCTCCTAGTTCTGTCACAGGCTTCTCAGGTGAGCTTTGGCTAGTCAGGCAGTCCCTGTGCCTCCAATTCCTATCTGTATAATAGACATAATAGTCATTTTTACTCAGTAGCAGTGTAATGAGGACCAGTATGATAAAGGAGGGTGCGCTGTTATCTTACAACCTGTGAAAATGTGCTAGCCAAATACAAGAACAAGTGATGAGTAAGGGAAGATGGAAGAAAGATTCCATAGCAGTGGAGTAAAAGGTTTGTAATATAGTAGGAAAGAGTAGCATTAAATGCTCTTTTGGTGTGCTGTACCCATTAAAAATCAAATATAAATGTTTAATCATGCTTAAGTACTTTTTATTAAAAAATTAAAACTTCCMATGTTACAATAAAAATACTGAAAAAGAGAAATAATAACTAAGTTGTCTCAAAACCTTGCTTGTTTTTGGCTAATGCCTATTCAAATAGAAAGATAGTGACTAGAGGCAGAAGGGCCAAGTGGGAAGCTGAGGCAACCTTAATCTATCTGACTCGGCTACTCCTAAAACCAGCAAGGGTCAAGGGTGTAAAACTGGCTGAGGTGATTCACCAGACGAAACCCTGGAATGCTTGGCAAGCTGCAGGGGCTATTGACAAAGGGGGACCTAGGATGTATCGTGGGTGCCTAAGGGGTGGAATTTGGGGACTGAAAAAAATGTGGAGACTGTTCAGGACCTGTTGTTATGGGAAGCTTAGGGCAAGGGCCAGTGGTGGTGAAGAAAAGGATGAAAGTGGATTAAGGAGGAACAAGTATGGGAAAAAGGAGGACAGGGGCATAAAAGCAGCCAGTTGCATTTAAGCAGGCAGCTGTTTAGTACGTTTTTCCTGTGAAACTCTGTGCCCGATCACCACAGTCTATCCTATCTTACTGAACTGTCTTTCTTGGTGAATGTCTCTCTAGTGTGTGTGTGATCTGCTAGCACACTTCAAGCTGGGCAAGCCAACAAGCAGGCTGAGGATCTGGAGCCAGACAGTAGAGGGACTGGAGGCCTGGGAGGTGGATACTGTGGATCCTTAGAAACAGGACAGAGCTCTCTGTGCTGCCTGTGTTTCTATGAGTGTCTGCAGCAGTGCTGTCCTGTCTATGTTACTTTTCTCTGCATTAATTTGTCTATACTGAGCWGTAACTCTGGAGTGCGTGTGTGTCTGTTTGGAATTATTGCTGCTGGTGGGACTTGGAGTTAGGGAGCAGCTGCTCACGCTGGCCAGACAAGGAGGGGAGGAATCCAGTGGGTCCCTCAGTCTACCATATTTGGCTACCCTTAAGAATAAGTTTTTGCCGCTTTAGTTTCAAGTCATCTGTGAGAGGCTGGCTTCTCCTCCTTAGTGCTTGATTCTGTTCTTAAGGCAAGTTGTTCTTTATCAGGATTGTGCCCTAAGTGGACCGCAGAACAAACTTTCGCCTGCTGGAGGTTTGGTATTCAAAAAAGGTTAACACCCTCAACTCTGCTGGAAGTTGATAGGACCTCTGGGTGATTAGCACCTCTGAAAATTAGGCCACTTTCACTGTTGGTTTTTGGTGCTTGCAGAGTCCTAACAACTCTCTCTTAATAACCTAGAATAAATACTATTACTGATTTAGGTGTGCACAATATCTTTTAAGCTCCACAGCTTAAAAGCTTCATGTGGTTTTTTTTGTTTGTTTGTTTTGTTTTAGTAATCTTCTGTTTTGCCTTAGTGTTACTTAATACAATCAAATAGAAGACAACGAAGGGGAGAGGCACTGAGTGAGTTTTAGAGGAGAGCATGGTTGACTATTACAAAACAGTATAACACAAACCCAGGTAAATGAGTAGATAAGAAATGTCTCGAGATCCTGCTTTCCTCCCATTCCCAACCCTTACTTCCCAACCATTTCCAGGGTGTTGCTAATATATAGTTTACTTTCTATTGAAAACTGTAGAGGACAAGTTTTTGCTTACCCTTCTTGCAATCCCAGTTCAGTTGTCTGCTCACCATGAAGAAGCTAAAAGATGAACTCAGCCTTCCAAAAGGGATCGAGCTGCTGTAGAGTTGATTAATGAAGCACCATGTATCTCAGCAAAAAGAAAATCCACAAGATATAATTGGATGTGAGGTTTTTTTTTATGGTTAGCTATTAAATATTTGGATTGTTCAGGGGCACCCTGAAAAAGAATTCCCTCTGAAGAGGAAATAGCAGTGATCGTGTCATATTCTTACTTGTAATTTTCATTGTAAACATTTAAGAAAATATAAGACTTTTATTTCTTTGTAAGCAATTAGAAGCTGCCCCCAGACTACAGGATATTAAGATTAGAAGTGTGCTGTGAATTTCAAATGGTGGTCATGCTTACTGTATTCAAGTTTTATTTTAATAAACCTTACCTGGTGGATTAAGGTTATGATTAGTTTTGTTAGTAAAGACAACAGCTGATAAAGAGAGCTTTTATAGCATGACTTTTATTTAAGAAGTCCAGAGGATTTGTTTCACATTAGCTTTATGAAAACCRGTGTTCTTGGAATATAATAGAATCACAGAATCAGTAAGGTTGGAAGGGACCTCTGGAGATCATCTAGTTCAACCTCCAAATATATTATTCTGGGTGATCTGCTCCTTCTCTAGCTTAAAACCTAATGCTCTCCTGCTCCATTTTGYTTTTTACTTACTCTTTGACTGGGCATTGGGTCATCATGCAGTGATGAAGGGAGATTAGTTCATGTTTGTCCTCTCCAGATCCTTTAACGACCTTATTTGTTGTATACACTGTATAAAACATGTGGCATAAGGTGCTTTCTCTGATTTTAGAGTCTTCTTAGAAACAAAGTGATAGAACATAGGCACYGGTACAAGCTGGGGGCTGACCTTCTGGAGAGCAGCTCTGCAGAGAAGGACCTGGGAGTGCTGGTGGATGACAGATTGACCATGAGCCAGCAATGTGCCCTTGTGGCCARGAAGGCCAATGGTCTCCTGGGGTGCATTGGGAAGAGTGTTGGCAGCAGGTGGAGGGAGGTGATCCTGCCYCTCTCCTCAACCCTGGTGAGGCCTCATCTCGAGTCCTGT
Source organism: Rhea americana (assembly GCF_003343005.1). NCBI lineage: Eukaryota > Metazoa > Chordata > Aves > Rheiformes > Rheidae > Rhea > Rhea americana. Next base: position 2,903,866 of record NW_028187144.1, on the reverse strand, counting down.
GTGCAGTTCTGGGCTCCCCARMACAAGAGAGACATGGAGCTACTGTAGAGGGTCCAGCGTAGGGTTACGAAGATGATCAGAGGGCTGGAGCACCTGCCCTATGAGGAACGGCTGCGAGAGCTGGGCCTSTTCAGCCTGGGGAARAGAAGCCTGAGGGGGGATCTGATCAATGTGTACAAGTACTTGAAGGGAGGGTGTCAAGGGGACGGGGAGAAACGCTTTTCARTTGTTCAGTTKTGACAGGACAAGAGGCAATGGGCAGAAATTGAAGCACAGGMAGTTCCGCCTGAGCGTGAGGGGGAATTTCTTCCYTGTGAGAGTGGTGGAGCCCTGGCACAGGTTGCCCAGAGAGGTTGTGGAGTCTCCTTCTCTGGAGATGTTCAAAGCCCGCCTGGATGCAACCCTGTCTACCATGYTSTAGGTGACCCTGCTTGAKCAGGGAGGTTGGACTAGATGATCTCCAGAGGTCCCTTCCAGCCTTACCGATTCTATGATTCTATGAACATCGCAAAATAATAAATGTGAGCTTTACCAGCTCCAGTTAAGATTTAAAACATTGTTTGTTATGAATTTGGCATAGAGCCTACAGAAAATCTGTAAACATAGTAGAATTATGATTTTGGCAAGATCTGTAGTCTCTTCCTTGCACCTTACTAACTTAAAGCAACTCCCTGTCACAGAGGATGGCAAGTTTTACAGTAATTTACAGCTTGCAGCTCAAAGCAAAGACTTCCAAAGAATTTGTTTGGTTCCAAACACAACCTGATTGATGATTGTGTGCTATTTGCATATCTGTGGAAGATCCTTCTGTAGTCTTAAAGCAATTTTAAGAGGCTTGTAAAAAACAAAACAAAACAAAACTTGTGTAAGTATCAATAAGGCTGAAATTAGTGGAATCTTTCTACAGTTTTATAGGAGACCTAGCTTCACTGTTGCTTCACTGTTCATTTTTCACCAACTATGAACATACTAATTTACCTAGGCTTGCATTGCATGCTGTCCTGATTCCTGTGTGGTGAATAAACTGTGTGTCTTCCAATGCCAGTAATGACTTCAAAAGCCTGTGTAAGATAGCAGATTAAAAAAAAAAATATCAAATAACCTAATATTTTTACTGTTGTAATATTTTACTGTTTGACAGCTGGACCATTTGAAATTGTTAGGCTGAGAGGTTCAGTCATGGTCTCATAACTTGTTTTTTAAAGAGCATGAAAATTTACTAGTGATAAAAGATACAAAATTCTTAGGTCTTAAAAAGACCAAATATATAAACCATAAGAGCAGTGATAATGCAATGGATGCGTTTTTCTATAGGCACACAGAGGCATAATACTTTTGTTGGGAAAAGGACACTGAAGGACAAATTGCAATGGTTTAATATGCTGGAAATGACTGCTSTCTGGCCAATCAGTTGAAAAAAGGAGGGTCCCAAAGACAATAAGGAAAAAAGAACCTTTAAGTCAAGCTGACATTTGTTGCTCTGTTTAGGAAAAACCTTCTTCATGATAAATGAACTTTACTTTTGGGTGAGTTCTCGCATAGTTTATAATGTTTTAGATGTTGGCACTGACGGCAATGGACAATACTAGCTATTCTTTTTCCCTTACTCTTGGTATCAGCTTCCAAAAGCATGCACTTATCGGGGCTACTTTTTGCCTCAGACTGCAATTTAGTCATCTTGTAGTTTGTGCAGGTGTACTATGGCTCTTGAACATGTAGACCGAGTTTTAGCCTTGCCATTGTTTTTCTCTTAAGTTCCTCTTCATGCAGCTGTCATTAAGCCTCATTGATCTCGTAACACTTGAGGTTTGATCTCATTTCTGATTAGTACTGGCCACCCTTTTTGCAGCATTCTCTAGATGTAGAGCAGTCATTAGACCTCAAACTGTAACAATAAGCTGATGCTCATTTTTTTCCAAAGACAGAGTTAAATTTTTCAGTTCAACTGGGTGAAGTGGCTGTAGAAAGATAAGTCCAGGACTCTTTTCCCCCTTTTGATTTGGTAAGTTTAAAATTGCAATTGTTTTTTAGGAAAAATAGAAAATTGTTTTAGTTTTTATTGCAATTATTCTTGCTGTTTTGACAATTAAGTGTATAAATATTTTATGAATTGATGGATCTGTTTTATTTAGCAAAGAACAGTAGAGATGATGCAGTATTCAAGCCTATAGCAATTACTTTTTTAATAATGTCAAGGGTAAAGATTCCTTTTAGAAGGGGTAAAACTGTGACTCTTCATTTTTACTTAAACTATTTTTTGCTAAAAAGAAAGAGAGATGCATAGAAGGGAAGTCTTATGGAACTGTAAATCCAGTCCTTGGTTTGTGAAAACTGCGTTTAACTAAACCATTCTGAATATAGTATGCTTCAAATGGAGACTTACGCAAGCAAAACTTTTTAAAAAAGTTTTGCAATATTAAGAGCAGTGCACAAAATTATGCTTGGTCATTTGCTTTAAACCAGTATGTATTATATAGCTGTTGTATGTCTAGTAATTAAATTTCTTATCAAAGAAACCTAAACATAAGTTCTGGAAAGATGTTTTGAGTAGCTAGTTCTGGAAGGAGAAAACAGGCAAGAGATCACTAAATCTTCGGCCTACAGGTAAATCTGTGATGGTTCATTGTTTTAATTCTTTAATTTTTTTTTATCCAGGAGTTTTTAGTGGGAAGGGTTTTACTTTCCAGGTTGATCCACAAAYTGTCCATCCTGTTCTTCATTTAGTAGAAACTTCTTTGCAAGAGCTCTAGAAGGGATTTCTGCAGCCAGTTCAAGGATGACTGTAAGATTACTATGCATATTGTTGTGCAGGGTGGATGTTTGTTTTTAGCTTCTCTCTGTTGTATATTGGTTTTTCAGAAATGCAGTTGTAGGGTGTTTGTGGATTTGGTGTGGACACAAAAATATGTGAGATATTCTTTCTCTTCTTGCCTTTGCACTTCCAGAGATAATATTTAGTTAGTTCTTCTTTATTTGTGTTACTGGAAGAAAGTTAGGGGTTTGGGTTTTTTGTTTGTTTGCTTTTGCTTCAACTTGAGAATGAATTGAGATTGCAACTAAATTAATTTACTTAAAGGAAATTATTTATAGTAGTTCATAATGAAGTTTTTTCGTAAGTTTTACATTTTACTGCATGTTCTCTGATGGTTTAAAAACTGCAGATTTTTAAGTCTAAGATGTTACATTTGACTGTCTTTTTTCAGACACTAGTTAATTTTCTTTTTTGGTGGTTTGTTGGAATTGCAGCCAAGAAAAACAGAGTAAGGCAGGCACATCAGAAGCACCACGTGTGCTGCTGCTTCAAAGGAAGACATTGTTTTCATTCATTATCTTGTTGTGCTTGCTTGTGAGGTGAGGACTGGAAGTTTTTCAGAACTGAATTTTCTCCAATTAATGCCCTTCTTGAGGTAGAGAAAGAAATGCTCCAGTCATTAGTATTGCAGATAAATGGGGAGACTCAAATTGTGCTTGTGTGTTCATGAGCATGCGTATGTTTGAAAATAACAGGTTATTTTTTCATGTGCTGCTGGATACCTGCCATTCACAATTCAGCCATCTGGTTCATTGTCAAAATAATTATAACTGCATTGATTCTGTAATAGAATATCTTGCCAATGTCATAAATATTGAAAGCAGGAATAAAGGGAAAGGCAACAAATGTTCTGTTGTGTCTGCTCTGATTTTGATGGAGTGTTTTTTTTTTTTTTTTTTTTTTTTTTTGGAAGTCCAGAGCATTGCAATACCAGAATTTATACTGCTTTAAAATTAAGGCCCTATTGGACCTTCCAAAGTTTTTTTTTCTGTAACTATAAAACAGAAAAAAAGCCTATTTATAAATGTAAATTGTGATGTTTTTCAGATTGGAAAAAAGCTTAGGAGTCCATAGAAAGTAAACATGGCATGTAAAAGTTTGTGAATCCTCTGAGTTAAATAAGTTAGCTATATTATGAGATTATTAAATAGATTAATGCAGCTGAATTATGAATGTAGTGTATATGAACTAGTATAAAGAAGCAAGTCTATATAACTAAGGGATTGTGATTGTTTAATGTTTTTTCTAACTGTATCTATCTATCAGTAACTTAATATGTTTGCAGAGATGATTGCAAAATACTAGGAATTAGGCAATTAAAGTTCCCTACTGGCATTCTATGTGGGGTTTGTTGCATATATTGCATTTTTATTATGTATATTGTATGTGTAATAGCTTAAGGAGCATGTATTGAATAGTTAGCAAAGAGAATCAGTAACAGGATAAGTAACTCTACTGGGCTCTTTAAAAAAATATTTTTGTGTGTGTGACATAGCTTGTTCAAATGTACTTGGAAAATAGCTCAAATTTTGATAAATGGGTGATTCTGGTTTTGCTGAAACAGCTATTCTTTGTATTACATTACCCATATAATTTTGGAATAGTCATGTTGGTATCATGTTATCTTTTTTACTTAGCAGGTCTGTTGACCTAGTTGGAATTTCAGCATCTTTAGAATTTGTCTAAAAATATAAATTTTCTTTTGCTAGAACATATTTTTATATAAACCTCAACATTTAAAAAAATATTAATTTGATCAACAACAGCATAACTGCTTTTTTCCTTAGAAATAAATAAAAACTCATTCCTAGTCCATAGGAGACTCTGGAAACTACTGGCTTGATCTTTTTATGATATGTAAATAGTACATTACTGTAGATTTGTTGTCACAGATTTGGTGTGATTTTTCTGTAATGAGGGGATTAAAAATCGCAAAAGATGTAGTTTTTTGAATGTGTACAGATCATCTCATATTTTAGAGAGATCAGTGTTTTAAAGAAGTGCAGCTTGTTCTTAACTTTTAAGTGAGGGCTCAGTCCACAGGACTCTGTTGCAATGTATTATGGTTGTTAAGAGCTCCTTGTGCAGTAAATCTTAGGGATTTTGTTTCTGCTTGAGGGTGTTTTTTTCCTCCCTGCAGAATCTGTATCTGTATCCTCGTTATCTGGCAAATGCAATTTGTCTCTAACTTCCAAAGCTGGAAATCGGATTCACTACTGAATTTGACTCCTGCTTCATATTTGGTATGCGGCTATTTTTAACATATTTTCAAAAGCACTCATGAATCTTTGCAGTACTATAAAGACTTTTTTCATCATTTATTCAGTTTTGTTTATAGTTCTGTTAACTTGAGTTATTCTGCTGTGGTACAGGAATTCCACAACTTAATTACATTCCTTAGGAAATGAGAATCTTATACATGCAATGAGGTCAAACACAAAGGAACTAAATCATGGCTTCCATCAACCTCTGCGTCTTTTACCTCACTTGAATCCTGAAATGCCAATGCCTTAAATATGTTTGCAGTAAGATTATATTAGAACATGAAAGAATTATTTTTTTTTACGTAAGTAGCACTGAAGCTGGTTAGTTTATATTCAGACAGGCTTTGCAGGGAGCCAGTTGTACTACTTGGAGAGAGTTGGAAAACGGTCAAGATTTTCAGCTACGCAAGTGTTTTTCTTCTAGACCCTAAGATTTAAAATAYTATAAAATAGTACATATAAATGTCCTAATGGATTATGTACCTAGAATTTATATCCATTTTGCAGATTTTCAAAGGGGTGATAGGTTGTCAAATTAAATACTGACCTTTTTATGCAATATCATCTACTTTACTTATTTTCTCTCAACTAGTTGCTTACTCTAGGAAAAATCTTAATTTTTTAACCTTTTAATAGCTTACAACAGCTGCTTAGTTTCTTCTCTTTTCTTTAGGCTAAGCAACCTGATATGAAACTTGGAAATGCCTCCTTCCTTCTGGSAAAACAACCAGAAATGTGTGCCTTGAATTATTTCATTTTTTTGCCCTGTTCAGTCTTCATGGTAGAAATTCAGGTGTTGCTTTGTTTGTTTTTCCCTCCTCTTCTGAAAGGATCTTGAAGCAGCTGACCATGTAGGATCATAACCTCAGAAGTACCAAGAGCGAACTCTGAGCAATTCAGAAGGGAGTGGGGCTGTTATTCGAGTTCATGCATTTAAAATTTTTGTTACAGAGAAATTAGAACTTCGTGTTGAAGGAGCATGGCTTTTGACTGTCTGAGATCAGAGAAAATTGGCAGTATTAATAATACTGTGGTGATGAGATATGAAGGAAAGAAGGAGCTGAGTGTTGTAGTTGAACCACAAGATGCAAAGCCGTAAGAAGCCTGGACCTGCTTGTTGTTGTTCTTTCTTTGCACTGTGCAATCCATCTTAAGCAAAAATAAAATGTAGAGAATACTGATGTGTACTTTAATAGTGACATTGTCACCTTCTATCTGTTGCTTTAGATGATGTTTTGTTTCTGATTTTTATCCCCATGTTTATAATTTTGATATCCTTTTGAACTGTGTTGTCTGCTCCTGCCAGACCGTTCTGAGATAGGTGAGTGTGGGAAACAGACTTGCGTGATCTGCATGGTGTGAATGGTGCTTGCTTTCTTGCTCACATAGCCGTGTTTCCATTTATGAAGACTGTAAGTTCTAATAAGGGATCAAATACCAATTTTTCTATGCAAGTGAAAGCTTTTCATGATCCTTGGGCATTATATATTTAATGAAGAAGTTCTTCAATGGAAGATAAATTTCAATTCAGGAGACCTGAAGTCATCTGACATAGGCTAGGTTTTGTTTGCACAGCGTAGGGGAGAAGAGAGAAAAAAAAGACAAGACAGTAGGAGTGACTTTTTTTTTTTTTTTTTTTTTTTTTTTTTTTT
>NW_028187144.1:2794564-2897123 GCF_003343005.1 Rhea americana | reverse complement strand
TGGGCAGCCCTGGCAAAACAGAGAGAAGACAAGGTATTTTGGTTTCACTGAGGTGCAGTGTACGCTTGCTGAGGTATATCCCTACCTGAGACTTATGTTGTGTTTAGATCCTCCCCAAAGTTTTGTTTTGTTTTGTTTTGTTTTTTTAAACCTTACTCAGAAGTACAGAATGGACCTGAAAGCTTGCAGCTGTAAAATGAGATTGAAACTAACTTTTTAGAATACAGGACTTTTTAATCTTGCATGTTTCTTTGTATCTTTGAGCTGTTACTCTGCAATATTAAGCAAAGTAATATGACTTTAGTCTATTTAATTTAAACATACCTTTTCCTTTCTTTTAGATCTGCTTTTAAATAAAATACATATGTATGAGATTTCTGATTATACTTGATATAATGGCAGATCRTGTGGAAGTAGACTAACATAAGATTTTAAAGACTTAATGGTGAAGAGTCCCACTTTGAACTTCATCAGAGATGGAGGAATTTTGAGAGTTTATAAAGGTACTGAATGCCTCCTTAGGGTTGTGCTCTTCAGTCTAAGTCACGTTAAAAGATGTATGTGCTGAGTTAACTTGGTGCAATTGCTCACTGAGTCTTCTCCAAGGAACTGTTCTCACGAATGAGCGTGTCTGCTCTGCACTATCTTTGTACAGCTGCTAAGGAGTTTTAGAAATGAATGTAAAGACTGATGTATTCATAGACTTATATTAATGACTGCTACAGGGAAAAAACACATGCTCCGTTCATGTGGTTTAAACCAAATCAGGATTAAAAGCAGTTTATTGATATAATAATGTGTTGTAATTAACTAGCAATCCGTGAACTGTTCAGGATCAGTATCAGCAATACAACAGAGAAACCAGTGTACTAGTTYATCACAAAATGTTATTAAACAACTACAATTATCTAAGCACATTTTATAACTAATCTTAAAAGTTCTAAGCTCCTTACTTGCATCCTTTAATACTCCTTTGTATATATATTATATTTTAACTTTAGAGTACTTCTATTTTAATCAGAAAATGACTATATAAAGGATAAAGAAGCCCTTTTGGAAAAATCAGGAGTATGGTTCAATGACCCCAGCTGTAACTGGCCTCCAACAGGTGTATTTTACATCTGCAACGTTAGGAAGCATCTTCATTTGAAGCGCTGTTGTGAAATCATCTTCCTTAGTGTGTTAAATATGTTGCCATTTAAGGTACTATGTTCCAAAATGTTAGTGAATACTGCATGTCTGTTCTCCTGTGTGTGTGTTTTAATCTAGTTTTTTAATGATGTAAAAATCTGAGAGTGCTTCTGGCTGTATTAAGATGATGGTTTAATCCTGTTTGCTCTTTTATAAATGCTTTTATGGCAAATTGATGCGAGGACCTCTTAACTCAGCACAGAACCTTTTCCTTCTTTCCTTCTTTCTCTGATACAGCTTGGGAACAAATTACTGATGAAATCTACTGGTGCATCTCCTCTGGTGCTGTAATACGCAATATGTACATAAATGCTGAGCTGAGTACAGATCATAGTGATTTGAGAACCTATCTGGATGTGATTCATGTAGTAATTGGTTGTGCACGTAGGTAGACTTTGTCAAAGCACCGTATTTTCTTATTCAGTAATCTTAGGCTTTGAAATTGCTGAATGTGGAACTTGTTCTAAATTGCCCAGGCCCGAATCCTCAAATGTGTTCGGGCACTGAGTAAAATCAGTAAGTTAGGTGCCTATCTGTTTAACATTCTAAATTTTAATATTTTCCGAAACTTTAAAACTTGTTATATTGTGAACTTGAATAAATAAATTTAAACAATAGTTTTAATACATCAATCTGTTTTCTAGTGGATTTTCCATTCTTTTGAGGCAACGTGTTTATAACCTGTATGTTTATTTGGGGTTGACCACTGTATATTCTTCTAGGCTTTTTTGCAGTTGTTTAAGATAATTTCCAATTAAATATGAGGAGAAAATTTCACTGTGAGGGCAGTCAGTCTTTGGAACATGTTGCTCAGAGGAGTTGCTGTGTCTTCATCCTTGGAGATACTCAAAATACTGTTGTTCAAGCCTTGTACAGCTTGATATAGTTGTCCTTGCTTTGAGCAGGAGGCTGGACCTGGTGACTTCCAGGGATCCTTCTCAGCCTAGGTTATCCTTTGACTTTACACTACATATCGATGTGATAGTTTTGAAATTCTGTCTTTGTTTATGGTTTGTAAGTGGATTTGAGAAGGTCGTATTTCACCTTATTTCCATACAAAATTTTATTGATATTGGCTTTGTGTGTGATGCACTTTCTTTTTACATCTGTTGGAGAACACTGTGTTTCAGGGGTAAAAAGACAATTGATATCTGTTTTAGAGTTTTTTTTTTTTCTTTTTTTCCCCCAGATTGATCGAATTGCATGTCAGGTAGCTTTAGCAAGCTGCTAAGCAGTTTCTTCTGTCAGTCTGCATTAAATTCATTATATGTTTTTTTAAAAAATCAATATTATAGATCGATGATAGGCAACATTTTACCTTCCAGTGAATTTAGTAACAAATTGAGTTCAAATAGTTTCATACCTTGCCAGTAGCTGGATTTGCTGGAAATGCTGTTTCTGCTTCTAATATTTTGCATAGTTACCAAACTATTTCCCTCAAAGAGCTTTACAAAAATTTATCAGTCTTCATAGAGCTGTTGTGAGGTTTGTGGGCTTTGTCACTTTTTGCCATAAAAAGAGGCTGCAGGGGACTGACKTTGGCCAAGGTTACCAAGCAGGTAATCTGCTATCAAACCAGTCTGTTCCATCCATCCAGGTCATGATTCCCGCAGATGGCAGAACGCCAAATTATTATAACACTGGGGCCAAAGGAAGAAGCAAGTGACAACAGTTACGCTTGAGCTCTCTCCTGTTTGCAGAGGAGCAAATGTCCATTGAAGTGGTCCCAGTGAAATACGGTTATCGTGAGTCAAGTCCCAGATGTAATGAAATCGATGCGCTTCTCTTCCTTACTCCAAGGGACCTCAGATTTTGTGTGTTTAAACACAATGCTGACAGTGAGTTTAAAGCCAGCGCCCCCTGAAGTGCTCATTGCAGGTTCGTCATCTTCATAGGTAAAACTGCTGGATTATTTCACAGAAAATGGAGAGTTGTGAAGAAGAGACTTAACAGCTCAGCCAGGGAAGCTCAGACCATCATAGCTACTTTCTTACCTTAACTGCAGTCCTGTGCAGGGGTCCCATGGAGCTGGGAATTTTAGTAAATGACTTAATATATTGTGAGATGTTCTGATGAGCAGTCCTGTATAGAAGGTATCTTATTCAGCTCTCTGTGTTGCCCAGCATTTGTTACCTGTCGGGAAAACAGTTCTGACCGACTGGGACCTGCTAGCTTTGGGAACAGAGATGGACAGGCCGTGTTTAGGTTTTCAGGTGTTGTTCTGCTTGTCTGTTAGAGAATAGAGTCTTGCATAACTTCATCACAGCCTGAGTGGAGCACTAGATTATATTTTTTTAATGGAGAACATAACTCATATCGAGTTTAATGAGGTCTACTAGAGCAAGATGCTCATGATTTCCCCACATTACTCATTTGCTATGTCTAGTTTTAAAGAACTTTTCAGAGAAGAGGTGATTTTGTTCTTTATGAATCACAAATATGTTGGTTATTCTTATAAAGCTAACAGTCCTTATCTGCGTGGATGCAGCTCTTAATACTAGTGCTCCCTAAAACAATGATTTTTATTAGCTATTTAAATGTGGATGTATTGCTGGGAAAAGAAATGGCTCTTTTTCCAATCTTTTCTTAGGAGACAGTATATATGATAATTTTTGCCTGAATGGAATTCCATTGACAAAGTGGCAGCAACCATTTAAAATTAGAAGTCCTATTTCTTTTCATTTATCTATCATCTTAAGATATGAAGCATACAAAGCAAAAGCTTACTGTGATAAAGGCCTTAAGGAAGCATATCAAGGCATATTAAATATATACTTTAACCTTACAACTGTTTTAATTGACATTTAATTAAAAAATGCTGGATACCAAATTTACTCAAGTTACATAACACATTGAAACGGTAAAAATATGATTGCAATGAAATGTCAAGTAGTAGGTTCACTTTCCATTATTGTGCAGCTAAGGGAGTGTGGTAAATAAGTGACATTTAGTCAAAAATCATAATATACTGCTGTCAAGTGACAGTTTTAACAGAAACATTATCCAGAATTTTAACAGGCTTTAACTCATAGCCTTTATGTGAGCTTTTTTTATCCCGATGAGATAGAACAGTTTATAATGATAATTATTATTTAGCCCAATAATGCATCTCAATAGCCCGTAGTGTGTGCCTAGGCTTTTATTATGATTTTTTGTCCTTTAGACCTTTTTCGGTCTACAATATACTTTTTATAATGGGGCAACTAGAACCTCATGCAATCTCAAAACAGGAGATAGGACACTCCATGGATTTACATGCTATACATGATATAGTTGCTTCCTATACAGTTTGTTTGTGCTTCCTTCCTTACTTTCTGGATCTTTGATTTACTTTTATGATTGATACTGAGAACTAGGCTGATGTTTTCATAAACCTATTATAACCTCAAAATCTCTTGTCCTCAAAAGTTACATACAGTTCAGAAGGGAAATAAAAGGCTTTTCCAATTTGGCTTACTGAATTGAATGCCCCCTCTTAGGCTACACTAAAGCCTTAAATATATTGTAGAGTGTGTAAATCTTCTGGCAGTACTTTGTATTTCTATGGGAACTTTGGATTCCAYTCTTGTATCCCGTGTTGCTAGATGAGAGTTTTCTGTTGCTATGCTACTTGTCATTTGATATGTAAAATTAGATTGCTTTCCCACATATGCATTATCTTTGCATTTAATTTGTTTTCCACTGTATTGCCTGGTTATTCTGTGTCAAAAGTCATTTGACAACATTTAAACTGGCCTTTGCCTTTGCAGCAGTGAAAAGCTTAGTATCTTCAACTGTATAATTGGAATGTGGACCACTGTTTGACTTTAAGAATGCAAAGAGCATTATTGACTTTAAAGGACTACACATATACGTACAGTTGAGTAGCTGCTTTTAAGTTCTCCCTTTGATCAGGGTTGAGTTACTCTATAGCTTGCAAAATAAACATTAAAGCTAAAGTAGTTTGGAAAGATAAAAACTTCTAAAGACACTTCAATTAGATTGTGATAACTTTATCATACCTACTTACGATGCAGCTAATGCTCTTTTTGCATATGTTGTTCCAGAGGAATAAAGCAGAAGGCTAGTAATCTGCTGTTGTATAGGCCTATATGCACACAAAAAATCCTTTTACTAATTTGAACAATTTAAAATAAGTGCAATGCTGAGGCAATCCTAGCTAATGACTATTTTGGAATTAATATGCATGCTGGACAGGCAATATCTTTTAATTTGGTTGTTAAAAAAGAAATCTTTGGAAGTGCTGTAGGTAGGAACTTTTCAAATGTAAGATTAGACTAAGCTGGAATGATAAGACAGATTTTTATGTACTGTCTCATCTCATATTTATAAGGTAACTTTATCTATTAATTTTTATTCTGAAACCTCTCTAGAATAATTCCTATTAGACTTTTGGTATCATTTTGATTTTACTAGTGTATAAGTAAAATTTCAGTTTTATGTAGTCAATACAGTAATTCAGATGGTAATAGTCATTTTGAAACTCACAGTAAAGCTGTTTAGATCAGGGAACACATTCTGAAACTAATATATTTTTTGAGTTAGTTTCACTGGAATCAGTCTTGGTACATACTATGCCTGGACAAGGCATAGTACACTTTTACACCTCCTGGCAGCAAGAGGAGGAATGTTAGTTTGTATTTTATAGGAAATAAATGGTAGATTACAGTTTTCCTTTATAAAGCTGTAGAATTAGTAGTGGTGTACTTTGGCTATACATARTATACTTTGTGAAATGAATTTAAAATATTGTGGAAATTATGGTATAAAAACAAATCTAAAGTTCCAGATGTCTTTTTTGYTTTTACTTTGCCTATACTGAATTTAAGCTGTATTGAGAGCTTCCATCTTCTTTTCTTCTCCAGAGCTGTTGATTAGCTGTAAGCTTTTGCTATAAATTACATGCTTAAGCATTCAGAGCAACAGTTGAGACAATTCACAGTTGTCTGTAAATAAAYATCTTTACAGTATTACTAATAATAGCATGGTTAACATTTTTTCCTCATAAATTCACCACTTTGAATAGACTTGCGGAAGAAGTTCAGAAATTTTATAGTCGCAATAAGACTATTGCAATAGTCTTACTCTGCTTCTTATATATCAGCTGTTGACTGCAATCTAAAGTGAAAGCATTTAGGCTCTGTCAGAATTTCTTATGCTTTGTTGATACAAGGCAGTCACTTTTGGCTGGATATAATTTAGCTGTTTCTGGAGCCATAAAATAGCGCATTTGTGAAGTTTTATTTTTACTGAAAAAGATGAAATTTAAAAGCAGGGTGAAATAATTTTAAAAAACTTATTTGAAGCATATTCCCCTCTCCTTTAGACTCAAATTATTTTGCAGTGCTTTTGGAAAATATGAATGGACTACATTGCACTATTGAAAATGTTTGGGTAACAGTTGATCAATCAGAAAACTATCTTGTACTATCTGCTGGGCTAGATATAGCTATAGTGTTTTCATGAAAGTCAAAATGGAATGAAATAATTTATAGTCGTGTACATCAAAACACAGCTTTTTCTTAGGCCGTGAGYGGAGCTAAAATCCCTTGACCTCCTGTCTTAGGGTATCTGCCTCTGCATGACAGGGATAGCAGAGTTCCAGACCAAACTACAAAGCAAAGTAAGTACGAAAAAGAAACCTCGTGAGCCGTCTGCGTTGGGCTTGAAGATAATAATTCATCTGTACAATTCCTTTATAATATAGCCCTTTCTAAATTATTTCAGTTGTATCRGGCTTTTTTCAGTTAACACTCTTGCCTAAAACTCCACTTGAAGATTGAAAAAATACATAATTTTTCTCATTCTTAAATTCACTAAAGTAAAATCTTTTAATATTTGATTTTGACTGATAAGATGGATAATTCTCTCTCAATGGAGCATAGGCAAAAAATTGCATGTTAATACAATTTATTTTAAATTCATCCATTGTATTAATATTGTTTTAATAACACTTAATCAGAGTAGCCACTCTAGGAATAGCTAGAAAGCAAAAGTTTTTGACTGGGTGTATTTGGGAAGTTGGTGTGATGGGGATTGTACTAGAAGTCACATAACCTCAGTCAAGAGAGCAGACTACAGCTAGCCAAAGCAGGCTTGGGAGAACTTGTGTGGATTTTGGGTGTTTCGGTGGACAGTATAACTGAATTTGGGAAGAAACCTTTTTTTATTTTTGAAAGACAATGCCAAGTCACAACACTGTTGCTTTCTAGTTCATGAAAAGTGTTCTAGAATATTTCTTTACCCTCACCCATGTTCTGGAGACTGCAAAAAGGATAGCGATTTAGAGTCCAGTCTAAAACATTAAATTAGGGAGTATTTATCCCCTTGCTTCAGTGGGTTTTGATCAAGTGCTTAATGAATCTGAGTGCTGTATGATTGCCCACCAGTCTGTGTAATTCTTTTCATGTTCATATTACACAAGTAGTGGTTTAGTTAACTTTTCAGTGAGCTTTACAGTGCACTAAGCTTGACAGTGGGGTTAGTGAACTTTACAGCTCTCTAAACGTAAGACACTTTGAAAAATAATATTTAGGATTTGTAAGCAGTATATAATTACGTAAACATTATTTTAACAATTCAATGCAAAATCAGTCATATGGAAAAGTAAATACTGGAGACCTATGTAAAGCCAAAGGGCATGCCTCTAACGGGATTTTCTTGGAAGTAGTTAAGATCTGAAAGCTTCTGGAAACACCTAAAAAGTTTAGATTGGAATTTGGAAATAAATTGTGAAGGGATCTGACCAACTTTGAACCTAACCTTTGCAGTGCAGAGCCTTCCACCTAGAATTTCTGGGCGCAGACTGTGTTCATCAATTACAAGTTTTTGCTTATATCTTTTTTTTAGATCTGTATCTGATTTGCTGAAAATGTATGAAAGATTCATACAAATCTCAAAAGGCACATTACAATACTGCTGAGATAGCTAAAGTGAACTTAAAAGCTCAGATTAGACTTTCACCTGATCAGAATTGGACTGAAAGCTGCTAAAAAAAAAAACAGTGAATGAGAGCTGATGAGCTGACTTTGGTGAGCTTGGGTTTTTTTTCTCCCTCTCAGAGAAAGGGTGTATTTATTTGTGTAAGCTCGTTCTTATTTATTTATTTATTTATTTTAATGACCGAGAGAAGGTTTTTGTGTGTTTAACAGTGGTTTTTGGAAATACTGCCACTCAATGCCCAAGTTTCAGTAAGCTGCGTAGAAAGTTGTTCTGAGTTGGTGCAAAACAGTAAGGACCAAAGAACAGCTGGAAATGACACGAGTGCACCATGTGCAAATCATTTGACAGTGTATATACAGGGAATGCAGAAACGATTTAAAAAATGTCGGCTACTCTTGCTGGCCATATATTCCCTTGTCTACAACTAGAAGCAGCTTGAGGCAACTTAGCGATACACTTTATCAGTTGCTTTATTGTCCTATTCCAGAAGGAAAAAAAAATGTTCACAAGAGACTGCCAGTATCTTACACATTTCAGTTTTCTGATAATTGTCCTTTGTATGTCTAAAAGGTTAATATATTGCTGAGAAGGGTGCTTTTGAGAGGTGTTTGCCTCATATTTTCATATTTAGTACGCATAGCATATGCAAAGACTAAGATTTTTTTCCCCTATTGTTTATTTCAGGTAATAAAAAAACGTTGTAGCAGTTGTGTAATATCCAAATTGACATTTGTTTTCTTTCAAAGAAAACCAAAGCACTTTGAGTGTATGTAGGCTATGGAAATGGCTACCGAAGAAAAGAGTATAATAACTATAAAAAGACTTCTTAAAAAAACATAGACCAATTTTCAGTAACAAGTTTTCTCTTAATGAGGCAACAATTATCTAGTGGGCTGTGTGTGTCAATCCTTACATATTAATAGCTTTGATTTTTGTAGCTTCTTGAAGTAATACCTTCTTGTTTGTAGAAAGAAAATGAGTTCTATTTTTTCTAAAATCTGCACTACCTTCTCAAAATGTAATTTGTTCAGGTTTGCCTAAAACAGATACAGTTTACATAGTGATTCTAGGCCATCACATTACTGACCCATGAGAAGAAAATACTTTACTGTCAGTTTCAAGAAACTGTCTGCCGGCATTCAAAGTCAAGTCAGTGGAGGGAGGTAATTTTTTTTCCCCTTCAATATCGGTAGTAGGGAACAGTATAGGAGGATAAACTCTAGCTACTGAAATAAGAGCATGTGATCTGTGTGCGTTATGCATCTGAAGTGGAACGAACAGAATTCAGTGGAGAAAATACTCCTGTCCTGTTGTCTTCCCAGAGGCTGTGTTTTTTCCGTGGCAAATGAAAAGCGAAACTATGTTTTTATAGTTGGAAAAATAAAGAAAAATAATGATTAGTATTAATTATGCTGAACAGCCTTCTCCTGAAGGAAAAGCACCCTGACTCTGCTTTTCCTCTCTTTTTCTTGTAACTGAAGTGTCATCTCACGTAAGATGGTTGTCCCACAACTCTAGCACCCACATACCTCATTAAAGCGAATGTAGAGTTTTTATGGTGTAAAAATTGTGCTAAAGGGTTTATCTATATCCTTGTACTTGTGAAATAGTCCTGCTAGTGGGAAATGCAAAGAACTGTTTTTTTCTGCTTGTAATTAAAGAGATGTCGGATGTATTAGTCGGAGAGCATGAAGGGCCTGGGCAACGTTCTCTTCAAGCACTGAACAGCAACAGAGCGAGAAAAAGTCAGTAGCAAATGGCAACGAGYGTAAGAATCCAAATAACCCATTCATAGAGGTGTCTGGTTATTGACTCAGTTTACTGGTTGCGAAAGCCCTTCTCTTCTCTATTACAGCTGAGTTGTAATGCTAGGTACACTTAAGGCTGTGTGACATTTTACTGTTATAAATCCATAATAGAAATTGCTGTTGCTTACGTTTTTGATTGCTAGCAGAAAACTTCCACTGTGGGGTTTTTTTTGTTGTTCTTTAATTCCAACTAAGTTAGGTAACTTTGTTTCTATAACCTCCTTTCTTAGAAATATTTATGAGTGTTAGGGTTTTTTCTTTTTTTTTTTTTTTTTTTTTTTTTTTTTTCAATATTGTGTTTCTTATTTTTTTTTTTTTTCCCCTGGTGAAAATGCAGAGTTATGACACCAGTTAGGGAATATTTGGTGTTAGAAACATTCATTGGTCTGTGAGGAGTGGTCCAGGGAAAAGGCAGTGGAAAAGTCGGATACTTAAGAATCAGTAAGTTTCTACTGAAAGTCATGAATTTTTCAGTTGTAAGTAACACAGAAAGAAAACATGAGTATGACTTTTGTAAAGATGGTCGTAAACCACCAATATGGCAAATCTTAAGTCTAAATGTGATCATGAGGAGATATTTCAGTAGGGACAAGAAATCATTGATTACATTATACATGGCAGTAGTGAATCTTTGTATAGAGGACTGTGTTCATTCTGGTTTAAGAAAGATGAATTTATACTGCAACAGATGCAGAAAAGGTCTACTTGGATGGTCACTAAAACTGTAAGAAGAGGAAACGGGAAGAATCAAGCTTGTTTAGTCTTGCATGAGAAAGACTGGGAGAAGATATTGTTCTCCCGAATAGATTAAGGGAGAAAAGGCAGGGTGCAGCAGAGGAAGTACTAAAAGGGCAATGTTGGCACGAGTAGATGTGAACTGATAATGGCTATATTTAGGTTGGGAGTTAGGTGATCATTCTTGAACATTTGGGTTGCATAATTCAGAGCCAGTCAATGTATCAAGGAAGGTAAAGCTATTTTCAAGAGGAAGTAGCTTCTTAAAATTCATGTTCTGATGTTAACTGTTGAAGAAAATTGGTGTAATTTCATGAAAAGGACTGTTTGTAGGGCATTCTGTATAGATCGTTGTTAATCTGGGATTGTGTTCAAAATCATGTAATGCATCTTCAATTCAAATTCAGCGCCATATTTACCTAATAAGAAAGTCCTGTTTTGTGTCCTGAGTCTTGCAAAGTCATTTTGGACAGTTATGTAGCAAGTGGATAGTAGAACCAGACAGCATCGTCTCTTGCAGATGAGGCAGTGGAGAGCGCTGTAGGAGAATTTGGTATCTACAGTGTAATATAGCAGACTGATAGAGCCTTAAGTTTACTTAAGCATGTTTAATTCTGTCACTTTTAAACTTTGAGATGCTTAATACTGATAAATTTTACTAATCTTTTAACAAAGTTTCAACAGCCTTTCAACCTTTAACCTTTGTTGAACGAGCAAGGAATGTAATAGTTATTTCTGTTCTCATTTAACATTTAAGATTAGCTTTCTTTGAAATCAAATACTGTTGTATTCAGAAAACAGATCATCTGTAGATAATCTAAAGCACAACAGTTCTGTAGTATCTTGTATAGTGTGTATGGCTTTGATAAAATAATGTAGCCTTTTGAGTAACATCTTCCATATAACTGCAGGTGATCCTGGCAGAGGGCCCATCACAAGCCACATTGGAAGTTTCTGGCGTTAGTTAACGTTGTTTTTCTGCTATCTGTATCAGTCTTGAGTAAACAGATTCCAGACACTTTTCATTAAGAAATCATAGAAAACATATGAGAATATATGCAAGTAAAATGTATTTATGTTTGTATGTGTGTACATTTGCTACTATACTGTTTAGGGAATAAAGAGTTATGCTCCTGTTCTTCCCAAAAGACTGAGTTTCCTACCCAAATTGTTGAAGAGGCAGGAAAAGAAAGCTGTGAAGTGTATGCATGTCTCACTCACAAAGCGTCAGACACCCAAGTTGAATAGTACCTTGTTTTGTAAGAAGTTCAAACTAAAATTGTAGTGATTCTTGCAAATCTGGCTCTTTTAGAATAAAAAAGGCTCAACTTAGATGGGCATGCAAGACTGTAGAATTTCTTATATGGATAAGAAGTTGTGATCTGATCAGAATGCTGTGCAATTTTCCAATTAAAACTGCAGTTCTGCCATTAGATTTGTCCTCTTCTTGCTGGACAAGACTAAAGAACGTAGCACATAAATATTGAGTCATGAGAAGGCATTTGTGAAGAGTCAGTGTCCGATCGGACATTGAGAGATCAGAAAGCTGTTAAGTCATCAGTGGGTCATTCTAACTGCCTGTATATTGACTAACTTGATAAAAGGTACAGTTAAAAATATCAGCTATTAAGCAAGGTGGTTTTGGAGTGCATTAATGACTTCAAAATTGAATTGGATCAAAATTACTGATTATATTTCAAGATACTAATGCAATTTTATCCACTGAATAATAGCAATGGTAGTATTATTAGGTTCAGTATCCCTAGTGGAATAATTCTGCTGAAAGTGAATATTCAACACTATTTCATAGTAAAGATTTGTAAATGTATATGCTTGTTAAGCAAACCAAACTAACAAGCTAAGTACTTAAAAAATCTTTTGCATTTCCTACTGCCGCAGTCCAAGGGGAACTCCCCAAATCTCCAAGTTCTAGCCTGGAAGCTTTCGGTGTGATTCCTGTTTTTACAGAACCTGGCCTGGATTGCAGCTCCATGCGTTTCAAGCTGTGATTTGTCACTGGTTACAATAGGTTCACAGCTTGTGCAAGGAAGACAATTTTTTTTCTCTTGACCAGGGTAACTTAACTCCAACTGTTTCACATAAACTATTATTTAATTTTATTAGCAGGAAGAAAGCAGAGTAAATGAAATGAATTGTTTGTATAACATAATAGTGTACACTGAACTTACTGGACTTAAGGTAAATCTGAACTGCACTTTCTCTCCTCTCCACCAGGCTGGTAGCTAAAGGGGAAAAACACTGTCAGATTGTTCTTTGCAGAACTTCCTATTTTCTACTTGTAGATCTTTGGGGCCTGAAAAAACTAGCCTCTGTAGTCTATTAGGAGAGTTCAGGGTTACAGATCAGAGAAGATGATTCTTTACATTTTGTTTTCATTATTGCAAAGAAAAAGAGGTGGGGGATTAGCAGCAGTTCCCTGTCCCCTTTCCTGTTTTATATGCAACCTCATCTATGCCTGTGCTAATGCTGTTGTTACCACATTGGGAACACATTAACCATCAAGCAGACAGGAAGATGCAAGGTAAGGTACCCATAAAATAGAACAAAATTGCCTTAGAAAGAAAGCTTAGTCCAGAATAAATTTTATGGAAAAATATTACTCTGGTAGTTAGCATATAAAATGGATATTAGACCACCTGGAAGAGAATTTGAAGAGAAAATAATTAAGGCAGTAGAAATGAGTCTTTTAGAATCAGGAATTGTAGGACAGACTCAATAGGTTATATAGAACAGCCTTAGTCTGAAGGGAATAAGCCAGAAGGAAACGTTCATCTGTCTCTTCAAAATGCACACTGCCATGCAGCTGTTAGCTAAATATCAGTGCTGTTGGTATATATAGTTGGTGACTGAGCCACAACTGCCATCAGTGCCTGCTGGATTATTTCCACCACTGTCCCCCAGCAAGTATTGGGGCAAGCATAAGCTGGTTTCGGCCTGCCCACTCACCAGCACCAAATTGTTTATATATCGGGGGAGGTGGGTTTTGTCTTTTTTTCCTTAGAGTCTTTTTGCAGTCAGCGCATCTTATGTCTCTCTTTTTCTAAAGAAGTTGTGTTAAAATTTTAATGTATACTCCGACTTGAGAAAAAAATGTTACACGTGTAGAATCAAGCCCAGACCCTCCCCCGACTGCCGAGCAGCAGTACTATATGAGATGTCCTTGCACGTTTTGTTTTCATTTTCCCTCTAAAAAGAAAAAAAGAGTGTGTTGAGAGACACTATCTTAAACTAAAAAAGAACCATGACAACTGTTAGAGAGGGTAAGAATCTTGGATCTTGATACAAAATTTACAGATTTATAGTTCCACTGATCCTAACTAGGTGGGTTTTTTTGTTCGTTTGGCTTTTTAGGGATAGAGACAATATGGACTGTGTTTATTTTGTTTTCAATGACAGCAAGTCTTATTTGTTCTTTTAATCTAGGAATAACCATCTGATCTTGGTTATATATTACAATTTAATTTGTTCATACCAGGATGTTCGTTCTTGGAACCTCTATCTCTGGTAATGTCTGAACATTCCTGGTTTGATTAGATGCCTGACGTGTTTCTTAGCCGTTTATTCAGACATTGCAGCTCCTGTGTAATAGCTATATAACTACTCCATTGTTTAAGGATGTGATAAACAATGTAAATCAACTTGCATGGTACAAAACAAATTTGTGTGGATAAACTGTTGTGATTATGCTGTGCTGATTTCAAGAACCATAGTGCAAGSAGTATGTGAATGATTTAGTCAACAGCCTGGCATTTGTGGGAGATGCACAGACAGAAAGGGAAGTGATTAGATGAGTAATATTCTGCTTTCAGTGTCACTGTGAATTAACATCAGGTACCTTTTTCATATCTTTGCCTGCATGCCTTTGATACAGCAAAAGATCAAATAACTTCTGTTCATTTCCCTGTTTGTAACAAATTTTCTTACAGAACATGACACAGTTTATGTATAAAAATGAATACAGAATAAATAAATGTAGTATTTTAGTCTGTCAGGTGTGAAAAATAGTCATCTTCAGGGTGCAGGCAAGTGAGAGGTACTTGCAGCCATGTGGTACTTCATAGAAAGTGGTTATGTTCTAGCTCCTACCAGACAGTAAATGTGTAGTACCTCCTCTTCCAGGAGGTCCCTGGGCAGATAATGCATAGCATGAATAGCCGTCTTGTCTTTGCAGCCATAGGGAAAATAATAATGATAGCTATTAAAACTGAGACTGAAGTGAAAAACAAACAATGACATTTCTTTTGGCTTGTTTTTTTCTAGTAGTGTTGTCTTTGGGCCAGAAAAGGAATTCCCCTGGGGAAGTGAAAAGTGTTATTTTTCAAAGTAGACAGCTTCAAGAAAGGAGATTTTTGTGACCCAAACAAGAGATTCGTAACAGAAGACACTGGAGTACATCCTTGCAGGGATCTGCCATCTTTGGGATAGAATGTAATTCGTGCCTTGATTTCACATCTGTCCTTGTTCTGCAATAGGTGGGAGCAAATTGCTTGATTGAAAGGCGGCTCTGTGTACCCACATGTGCCTATACACATAGACAATTTTGCACATAGGCAATTTATACATTTTTAAACTTCATTTTGAATTTGGTGAAAGCTGTGGTCCTTATCCTTTGTTCAGGAGAGAACTTCATAGTCCGAGTCTTATTCCTCTGAGTATTCTGTGATATACCCGGAGGGCTCCTCATAGGCCCCAGTTTACCCAAACTCAGGGTGTTCCATGTGAATAATTACATTGTATCTGTGATGGCTGAAGCTCATCTTGAGGGCTTCTCAGATTCAAAGTAAACTTCTACCAGACCATCTTTCCACAGAAAAGCCAGGGCAGATCCTACTTTCTTATGGAGCTGATGTTCAGTATTGACCTTTTTTTTTTTTTTTTCCATATACCAAAATAAATAGTTCAGACAGTAGTGAGAGATAGTTAGGTACAATAAAGATGTTCAGCTGGATAGCATATGATGCAAACACTTCAGACTGGTCTTTCATATACTCTCCCGTAACCTGATGTAGAGGTTGAAAATGAAGCTCAATTTTAAGGTTTTTAGAACTGGGAGGATATCTCCTGTTATTGTTACTGCATCTGCAAGAATACTTGAACTAATTTAAATCCTGCTGAGGCTAACTAATGCAATACTGGAACGATAAATCTATTGATCCTTCTCAGGTTTGGTTGTTTATTAAGGAGTGTGAAAATTAATGGCTTGTATCCTCCCACTTGTGAGGAAGGCGTAGGAGAGGAAGGAATGTTTCATGGCCCATAAACTCTGAGTTTCATACCACATATTATTAAAGGTCGTTCTGTCATTCTGTTGATGGCAGGTGTTTGCAGCCTGATTTTTTTTTTCCCTCTATCTTGAGATAAAGGTGTTTGGCTTTCTGTTAGTCTGCTAATATCTATCTAGAGATCTTCAGGAAGAATCTTGTTTTGCAGTGTGTTTATAGGCAGTCCCATGCACTTCCATGTCAGATTTGTCTTCCTTATGTAAACAGAACTCTCTCAAGAACCATGTTTTCTGCCAGTGTTAGCCCCAAACCATGTTTGTCCTGAAGAGGAAGAAATACGAGACGAAGAACAAACTTAAATATTTTATGTTGGCATCTTAATGCAGATGTGTAGATGTGCACCAGTAAGGAAAACTGCTGTATTAACCTTCTTTCTTCTTCCAGGCTTGTGATGGTCTTTTGATCACGTTTCATGCGGAGAAATATCACTTGCCTCCTTGGAATTAGACGGTACCACAGAGCCAGTCATGAGAACGCGCTGCAGGGCAGTCATTACCCTTGGGCCCTCACTGCCCTTTGCTTCTCTCCTTCGCCCACCCTTATTTCGCACAACGAGGAAGCAGAAAACCTTGAAGTGACATTTGCTCAAATTGTTGGCCTTGGGGACAGCTAGCCCGTGCTGTTCCATTGCTTCAGGCGACTGCTGCCTTACCCTTGCCTTGTCTGTGCTGAGTATGAGGTTACAGGGCACTGTGGAAAGTTATATATTCCATAACGGAGTGATGCATGGGATAGAGTCACCTGGCAGATGAGGGTCTTTGGGCAGAAATGATTTTTTTTAAGCAGTCTTCATCAAATATATCAGCAAACCCTTCTTGTTCTTGTTGTCTTAAATATGCCAAATATTGCTATTGCTGTAACTGCAAAGAGCTGAATAGACTGGTATATTCCCTAAAGGATGGATGGAGGGAAAACATTTAAACTTGACTATAAAATCATAAATTATTTTTTTTGTTAAGAACTGACTTCAGTAGAAATCAGTGTATTAATTTGCTTCCTGTTGTAATGATTGCAAACGAGTATTTCTCATAGGTTGAAAACTATTGTGGGAAACAGGTTCCCAGAATTGTTTGTTTGCTGCAGATTTTTGCATAGGTATGCCTTCCTATTTCTGYCCTTCTCACACCTTACGGTGTCCTTAAAAGAATAAAACGACGAGGAAACACTGCTGGAGGATGCTAGTAAAGTCTGTGAGATCAGGCCTCCCTCTAGTGGCTGACTTCTCTGCCAGACTTTACAATACGCTGCTTTTCAGACTGCTGAGTTGTCTTCAGCTCTTCCCTCCCCAGTCTCCCAAGCCTGATTCAGGTGCCCTCTGCTAGCTAAGGTGAATACATAAGATTGCTATTGCAATTTATTACTTCGGCAAGCAGTAAACTGATTTAATGATACGACCATTAGTGTCACTGAGAAAATAATGTTAAGTGTGGGATATCACTGGCATTAGCTCGTAAACTTGCCCGCATATTAATATGTTATGTAAAGGTGTGGAGCAAGGAGGAATCAGAGGACTCACCTACACTGTGGTCAAGGAGAGACTTTTAATGTTTTTAAATCATAGTAATAACAAGAAAACTTGATTCAAAAATGTTGTGGGATGTTTCAAAGTATAATCACTTCGAAATTTGTTACACCCTAATTTTAACTTGGCTATGTCTTTGAGGCAGAGATCTTAAAAGTTAATTCTAACATTAACAATGGGGGCCATGAGGAAAAGGAAGATGCTTTGACTGTGCTCCAAAATGTAGTGCTTGAACAGTGTATGTGAAACAGCAGTCACTTTGGGAGCTGTTCAGAACTTTTTTTTTTTTTTCCTTGCAATGCATGTACATTTTTGTACCTAGCTCCCTGGGACAGATACACTTTCTACATGTTCTCTGAATCAACARTTATGCATCTAGACTAAGTGCACACAGTTATAATAATGATCAGTGTCTGAATGTTATTATCATATAATTTGCATCAGTAATAATGATTTCTTTGGGAACCAGTGTTGGAGATATTTTTTTTCTCAGTCTGTTACAAGTTATAGTTTCAGAATGAAAAATCTTGAGTCCATGCACTACTAAATATTTTTCTTATATTAATGCAGGATTCCTTTTATTGTATTCTGCACTCTTTGTCTTCTGTTATTTTGTTCTTCTGACTGCTAAAGAACATAYATAAAAATTTTTTCTGGTTAAGAAATACCATGTATTCTTTCTGGCATAATTTTCATGAACAAAACAGAATGCATTAGATATCAGGCTTAATAGAGATCTTTGCTCCCTCTTTGTTTCGCCTGTAGTATCACTGTTAGTAGAAGTTATGGACTCTAGTAAAAGCTGGCTGTACATCCTGCAGGACACTATTCATTGATCTTTCTATCAGCTGGAGATGGCAACTCTGAGACAAAGACATAACTGAGACAAAGTATACTACTACACTGGAAGATGACAGGCTATATGGATGTCTTACAGTTAACTAGTATTTTATAGTTCTTTTACTGTGCTTTCACAAGTAATATATAGGGTTTGTCTATGGGATGATATATTTTCCTACCATTTGGGGGGGARGGGGAGTGGGTGAAGGCAAGAATGAAGAAATTTCTTGGTTACAGAACATTTGCTAGTTGATTCTGATGGGCGCAGTTACAGTGATAACAGGTCACTTACTGTCTTTGCCAAGGAAAGGACAGTGAAACAGAACATTGCTGAAGATCCAAAGTGTTTGTAAGTGGGTGTTTCAGAAGCTGAAATGATTAGTACCACGAACTTTTGAGTTAATAACTGTTAATGAAGATATAGCTAGCTAATATGGAAATACAAGTTTCCTAAGAACCAAATAAATATATAGGTAATTTACAGTATAAAAACTAAAGTTCCTTACTGTTGCTTCATGTTTCATATGCAGACATGTATACTACTTCTGTATGTATTTCCCAGCATATTAATTTGCAGAATTTACCCATGGAATTAGGGTTGAAGTTGCTATGTCTTTAGTCTCACAGTGAACTCCTTGAATTCTTTGTCAAATCTACTTTAGACATATCTCGTTTGGTTATCTGAATAGTATCTTAGTGCAAATGCAAATATCTTCTTCAAAATAATTCCTGTCTTTTATTCCCTGAGTGCAAAGGAGTACAAAAATAGGAACTTGATGGGGCAGAGTTAAGGTTGTTTGGGTGACTCTTACACAGCTTGGAAGAAATTCATAGTTTAAAATCTAGTACTGACTTTTTTCTATTTCATATATATATGTGTGGGTTTTTTTTTTTCTGTTAAATATTGAATAGATGCTTACTTGCTAAATTCCAACTTTTGTCTATCATAGGTTTGTGTTTTATATGTATAAATTTACGGTAAATTTTTTCAGAATCTGAAAGTTTAAAATTACTACTTTTTAATAGAATTGCACTCATTACAAATTTTTGCCTAAGATTTTTTTGATATGATAGTGAATCCACATTTCTTTAATGAATTATTGCTCTCTCTTAAGGTTTTAACTTGTTCTCCTATGATTAGTCTGTAATTTTGATTTAATAATTTATTATTTGTGAGATAGAAAATTTGAAGCACTTTGGCAACCTTACTGAAAAAATGKATCCATAAAGCTCCTGATATGAAGTTATTCTGGTTATTTTGACAGATGCAGTTTTGGTTACTCTGGTGGCAGTATGTTTTACATTATGTATAGGTGTATAGCAGTAGCTGCCTTAAGTGCTGTGTTCGGTGTTGGTAATCTGCTTGTAGAGCAGTAAGTCGGAAAGATCTAGTCAGAGTTGGGATTTCCTTGCAGAGACTTATTCAGACATGCAGGAATTGAGAGGGTCTGTGCCAGGTCCTGCCGTTAAGGCAGCAGCGCGGAGCACGCARCGCGTTGTTCCAGTCCTCACTTCTCCTGCAAAAGCAGTGTCATTGCTTGAGGATTGTGCTGGCTCTTTTAAAGACTAAGATTGCATCTAATATTTGTCTAAGATGCCTTGCTTATTTTTTTGCCTTCCTTTATTTGAGAATTTTAATATACTTGCTTTTGGCAGGAGAAAAATGAAGTGAAGCCAAATGGAGTTTGATCCAGTAAGATTCAGAAATCTCTTACTGGCACAAGTAATGAATGAGTARTATATTCCATTTAAAACATACAAGAAGCTCACGCGAGTGCTCCTGCTTCCCTCGAGTGGGATATTTGTCTGTGTATATGTAGCCTATTTCACAGCAGTAAGATACAGGAAATGGTCACTGCAGGTGAAACACGTCCTGTATTAGTAACCACGAAATGCACTGCTGCCATCATGGATTCATCATCTTTTAGGTACTATAAGCAAAATAGTCAAAAACTGCGTTAAACACTAGCAAATTCCCTGCACCTTTTCATATCTCCTGCAAAAAACACTCTGTCCAGTAGCTTCAGTTATTTTTAATTACTTTTTAGGGCTGTTCTTTGAATTAATGAAGTAAGAGGGGGTATAACTTTGGTGATTTAGGGAATGTAGAGTTAAAGAATTAAAGTAAGAAGGGTCTAACAACTTATTATTTAGTTGGTACCGTGGTACTAGAATCTTGTACCATGAATCTGGTTTGTCTGTTTTCGTATCTGTTGATCTCATCTATGTTTTAACTGTGAGTTACAACTCAGTCCTAAAAGCTGCTGCGTGCTGCATATGCATATGATGTGTATGAATATTTTATTCTTGTTACACACCTTTCTTGAGGCTGGTAGTCCTTTATTTCTTACCATATCTTTTTAAATCTRTTTCATTTTTTCCCTGTGAATTGAAAGCAGGCAGTTTCCTGCATGTTATTGGGTTTTTTTTGGTGTGCTTATCTAAGTAGTTTTTAATTCCTGTGTGCTGCAGATATAATTCTTTTTTTATTGTTTTTWAATTTATTTATCAATCAGCAATAGATACAACAGCATTGAAATTATTTTATTCTTAAACTGTAATAACTAGACACAAACAGAGTGATTTTGTTGTATACACATTTTATGATATAATCTGTTCGCCTGAGAACAACAGGAAGGATTTTGTCCATTATCATCTGGAGTATTTTTGTTTCATCTTTTTCAGTTTCGCAGTGTTAAAACCCTAAAGAACAAAGGGTAGTCATAAAAAAAATATAACGTTCATTTTACTCGTAAAGTCAAATGTGCAGGTTTCGATTTTTACCGGTTACCTTGTTAATTTGAATGACTGAATGAAGAAAGCCCTCATCTGTGTACCGTATTACAAATATAGTATACTACTAATATATGGACTATATTAATTATACTGAAAATTAGGTTAATTATTCTGTTTTATTTATGAAAGCATCTTTTCTTAAATAAACATTACTCTGCTTCGTGTGTGAGTAACTAGCCTCAAATCATAYGTTCATTTATCAAAGCATAGCTAAAATTGAACAGAAAATAGAAAACAGGGAGAGGAACAAGATATTTGCACCTTTTTAGTACTTTTAAATTACCCTCTTAAAGCAGCTGCTATTTCATAAGGTAAGATCCAAATCATAAGTTCCTAATGTGCATTACTGGTCTATCTAAAAAGCAGAAGAGTAGCCTAGGAAGTCTATGGGCTCGGTCCGGAGCCGGCAGTAAGCTGCCTGGTGGGAAGGCAGAGGGGAACCTAAGCATCTCTCTCAGAACGGCCCGTTTGTACATCTTTGTCCTGCGGCGACTGAGATCCTGGTCATATGCTTAGGACAGATGCCAGGTTGAGCAGGTCTTGATCTTTTTAAATAAAGGTCGAAAGTAATACAACTTTTTGTCTAGTTAGGGTTATAAGCCTTACTTAGAACAGAAGTGCAGAAATTAAGAATTGAGGTTTGTCTAGTCAGAGGTGAATGCCCTAACTGGTGGGATACGGACTTAGTTAAATACAGTAGGCTGAAATGAAGGCTGTGCTTTTGACAGCTACAGGGCAAAGGGTCAGATTATCAAGTGTTCACTTTTGACTGTGAAGAATTTTTAAAGGTATTGTACAAAATATCAGTGTTTAATATACYGATGAGATGAAAAATAAACCTTTAGTTAAGAAGGAAAATACCAAAATGTACTATTTGGAAGATCCTAGTGGTGATAAAACCACTTGATAAATAAGTACTACTTTTCCTGGGAAAGTTCTGCACAGTTAAGCATTTAGCTGTGTAGGAGGGGGCACTATTGACATACTGCTTGAAATATGAGTGGTTTGGTACATGGACAGGGTCCTTCTGGTTGCTATTCCACTTTTTTGWGGTACTAGAATTTTTCAAGGATCAGTCAAATGCTGTGGGGAAAGCCCCTTTTAGAGACTGTGAAGGGAAATGGGAGCAGACGGGGGTTAGGCGATAGGCTGCAGTTTTATAGTAGCATGAGGAGAAGCAGCATTCTCGTGTTCCCAAGTTTTTGTGTGGGTCGTGTGGGAAGGGTGAGGTCAAGCATGAAAGCTTGCTCTCCATGTAACATTCAGTTCCTTGCAGGGCTCTTCTCAGCCTAGGCCTAAGTTTAAATTCACTGTTCTGAATCTTACTACTCCTTCCTCYGTGGGGAAGGGAGGAGAGTAATCTACACATGGCGATGCCAAGGCAATAAAGTGTGTTTTTTWAAAAAAGGGGAGACTTTTCTATGAAACTAAATTGTATGAAGACCCTCTGCRTGATTCTAGAAGTCATCACGTATCAATCTGCTGTTAATTTCTGGTAATAAACATAACTAGGAGGGCAGCAGGAGGGGGAGCCAGTGSTATTTTTCTGGAATGCTGTATTAGTAAGCAAGTATTCTGATGATAAATAGAAAACAGTACAGTTTCAAAACACTAAAACAAAGGAGCATTGAAGAGCTTTCTCTCCCTTTAAAATAGTAATGACCTCGCTAAGATAGGGAATGCTTTAGTTGAATTGCAAAAGTGGAGGAAAGGAGAAACTGGGTTATGCTGCATATTGCTGCCATCCAAGCCTGGAGAAAAGAAAGTGCWGGTCAAGCTTTGCTGTGGTACCTTGCAGGGGAACAAGTTTGGCTGAGGAGCCCAATTCAGTGATGTTGCCGTTTGAGTCAGCAGGCTGCACTCCACTACTGTGCTTTTGGCTTGTACTGCCAAAAGCCGGGTTCAACAGAGGAAGAAGCAATGAAACCAACTTTTTATTGGCAGCAACTAAGTGAAGCGAACCAGAAGCCAGGAAGGGGAATGGAGTGGGGTTAAGTTCAGCTAACGTTGCAGAAGACAGGAACAAAAATAAAAACAAAAAACCCTGCAGTATTCTGAGAGTTACGATGTCTGGGACAGACSGGACTCCCTTATTTGGAGTATAAAGAAATGTAGGTTTCCCTGTTGAGAGAAGTAAAAGTTCTGCCAGAGAAATTCTAGGTTGGTTTGCCTCTGGGAGCTGGACCTTTGCTCTAAGACTTCAGTAGTTACTGGCCTCGGATAGTAATAAGTCTAGCTTGAGCTGTGTCTCTGTTCAGCAAACTGACAAGTTTGACACTGCAAAGGAAGTTTAATAGATCTTCAGACTTTTGCCTTTTTRCTTACAAGAGCAAAATTATTTTATGGCCTTAAAGAGGAGTCAGATTATCAGCACTCTGGAAATGGTTCTCTATCCTTTGGCTGTTTTTTCCCTTCTTGTCGATAAAGAAAGCAAGAAGCTTTGAAGGATCAGGGAGAAGGCTTAAAGTAGCAGCAGAGAAGCAGTGAGAAGGTCATCAAGTTCCATTTTCCTTGATTTCTTCCCATCAGAAATCTCCTTTTTTTTTTTTTTTTTTTTTTTTTTTTTTTTTTTTTTTTTTTTAAAACACATGACCATTCTTCAGGTCAGGTTTTCCGTGTGGTGGTGTGGGGAAATCTGTGCTATTCCTGGTAGTTGTTCTGCTACACTATTTCAATGTTTCTTTGAACTCAGTTAACACATAGCAACATACATTAGTATTTTACTTGGACTCATGTCAGAATTGTGGTACTTATTTTTTCCYTTTGTGATATTGTCAAGGAATAAAKTTCAGTCGCATTTCTTCATACTGATTTTCCTTTGTATCTGTATACTTAAAATRAGAAATAAACAGCTAGTTAAAAATCAGAAAGTTTTGTTCTATGCCTACAAGGACTCAGATTTGGAATCCATCACTGTTGTTTTGTGTGTATTTATACTATACATCAAATACCTTCCTGAAAGGCTTCACCATTTTTATAGGTRTRTATATATATWTWTTTTTTTTATGGTTTACTGATATAGGAAATACAAGTTAGTTTGAACAGTTATCCAGAAGAGACTCTTTGAAAATTTCAAAAAAGTAGTAATCTATGTCATAAATTTTCCTCAACTTTATAATTTGTTGAAAATATCTAGCTGTGTATCAGTCTTTGGCTATATTACATGACTCTGGAAGTTATACTTATTTCTGTTTGCATGTATTTCCTCAACAATATTGAGTCTTTTGAATAATTGCTTTTTATTAGACTGGATAAAGTGTAATTGAATGTTTGTACATTCACTGTGTGTTCCGTTTCAAGGTTCCAAAGGTTAGCATTAGTTTTATTTTGTATAAAGAAAATACTGGCAGAATTTGCTATCTGACTGTATGATAACATTAATTTTTAATAAATAAGTGTAGCTTTTCAAAGCGTATGTGTCTAATGATTCAAAAATCTATCTTCTCCTTTTTCTCTTCTCAGATCTATCCAAGAATAGATTAACTGAGGTTCCTATGGAGTTGTGCCATTTCGTGTCACTGGAAACACTAAACCTATACCACAATTGTATTAAAATTATACCAGATGCAATAGTGAACTTACAAATGCTGACTTACTTAAATTTGAGGTAAGTTTAAATCTACCTTATTTTCTGTTTATTTGCAAATGTGCTATGTCTGTTATACATATGTTTCTGGAACAATTGATTTTTTTTCTTTTTCCCCAAAGAAGAAGGCAGAAATTCATTGCCTATAAGCAGACCAATGTACAAAGGTGTTGCAATGACTAAAATGCAGAAGTAATGACTTACAGAAAGACTAAGAAGCATTAATCCCATTCTCTCCCTTACTATTATAGCAAATCCTGAATGCTAATTGTATCAGCACAGATTCTGTTAATTACCTTCCAAAAGCAATTTTTTTGAACCTTAACATATGCATTTTATATTCAAAAAAATGGAGGGAGAGAGGCAGAAGATAGATCTTTTTCTTGGGGAATGGAAAGGAAATTGTGCTGCTTTATTGCGAGTATCCTGACATCATACACGTAAGAGTTGCTACTTTTTAGGAAGGAGGAGTGAAGAATTAGATGTTCTTATTTCTTCTCCAGGAAGAGTTTAGATGCTAATCAATACAGAGAATCGTTATGGGTTGAAATGCAGATRAGTACATATTTGTATTTTTTAAAAAAAGAATATCAGCACTTTTTCAGATGGGACAAGGCAGAAGTTTATTTGCAGCTGAGTGTGGGGAAAATGCATTAATGAGGATGTAATAATCTGATCTTTGCAAGAGTATGAGGCTTGAGGGGGCAAAGTGGTGCTGRTGCTTTTAAACCCAAAATATGAAGTCTTGTAAATGCTGAGAGTGTTGTTTCTCAAGCCTCCCTTATATTGTTACTGTACTGTAGTTTTGGCCACTGTGAAACTCCAATTTTGACTCTTAAAAGTTCGAATAAAGAATAGTGTGTCTTGAGTATTTTCACACATTAGGAATAGGATTTATGAAGAAGAATCATAATTAGATACACACAAAGAAAGTGATATTGGATTGAATATATTGTTTGCATAAAATCTTCTAGTAAATTTAGAAATTAGATTGAAATAGCTTACTCTGGTAGTGGAATTTGTGTGAGTCATATCACAAACTCAGAATAGTTGCAAACAGATGGAGTATCACGTATCTCAGTAATTTAGACAAAACAAAAGGATATTTTTCAGGCTTTATTAAGTAAGGTCATTTCCCCCAGTTTAAAATCTTCTGAAATAATTTCSTCTTCATGTGGATATGTCCTTCCCCCGTATTAGTTGAACGAAGTAAGCAGTCTTTAGAAGAGGGAAAAATATCCTTGACTTTCTCACCATATTGCTTCTTGGCAAGAAAARTGTTATGGAGGAGAGCTGCGTATTTTTCTCTCTGGTACCAGCAGAGCCAGTATATTAAGCAGAATTAGAAAGTGATGCCAAGAGACAAAGTCTCTGGGCCTTGGTGGACAGTATTCTTTCTTTAAATAAAGAAAWTTTTTTTGAACAGACATGACAATTTATTATTCAATTGCTTTGGGATGTGGTGTTCCATATTTCATAGTGGATTGTTCCTGAGTTCTGTAGAAATTACAATTAATCCTTTACTTTGTGATTTYCTGTTTGTGTATATGTCAGATCTGCCAAATAGTTTAATATTTTTGGATTTTTGTTTTTCTCATTTTCGTTTGAGGGATAAAATAAGTGTTTGTTAATCAAATTGCTTTTAACTAAGGTATTTGAACTCTGGCAGATAAAGCAGAATAGGACAGTGCATATATTATTTTCCTGAGTTAACAGTTTCACAGATACGACACTCCTTCCTTGTTGTATTTTGTTCAGCAGGAGAATAAAAAATTGTAAACAGCTTGGCAGGTCATTGGCCAGGGGCATCTGGAGAACTCAAAACTTCTGGATGTAAGAAGCATTTGTTCGGTAGAATGAATAAGCTCATTCTTGGATGAGATGAGACTATTTATTAGATCTGTCCGTGAACTTTGTCTAGCTCCACTTTCATGAAGTAATGATGATTTTCTTTTTTTTYCAATTTATAATTTTAAGAGACTGGAAAATTTGAGCTCTAGTCTCTTTTGTCCGACTGTCTTGTACCTTACATTATACAACAATGTTACTCTTCTGACTTATTATTTCTGATTTAAGGATGACAATTCTAGGACAAATTCGCTGAGGCTATTTTGCAGCGTTTTAGTATATCATTTTGAGAAAGATTRTACAAGACTGATAACATTTTTCATTGTTACAAGCACTTTTGGGTTTTGAGGTTTAAGGTTTTTTTGGACCWTAGATGGCAGCTTTATAGGACCTGAACAGTTAATGTTTCCTTCCCAGTGCTTTTTTTAAAAAAAATATTTATTTATTTATTTATTTATATTACATTTAGGCTGTTGCTGTGGGGAACCAGCTCTAAATCTTCTACTCTGCTGGGGAGAGGGTATAAAAATATTCTGTAACAAAATTTAGCATAGTTGCCTACAGAGGAGAAAATTTTTCTTATTACTTTAGAATAATTAAGTAGTAGAAAGAAATGCTTGTTACTTACACTGTTGTTACGATAATGTGATCTAAACTGATTAGGAATAGCAGATCTTGATAAAAGTAAATACTTTTGTGTATAGACAGATGTTGCAAGATGAATCTCCATGTAATTTCACAGGTACGTAAAATGAATAATATCTTATCAGTAATGGGAAAGTTGTAGTATCTTTCAGTGTTAATGCCTGGCAGCTTCTATTCATGATAAAAACCTCTGACTCAAAATAAAGGGGAAGACGCTTGCCTAATGGAGCAATTCCTTTTACTGAAGAAGGTATAGGGAGTTACACTTTACATTAACTTGTGTTCTTATACCCATTTTGATCTCTACTTAAAACTGTTCTGAGCTTTTCTACGTAAGTTCCTTCCAACTTGCACTAAGTTATACAGAGATTTAGAACTGGACTGCATCTGCCCTTGTAGAGTCTGTAGGTTTTTTTCCTGCTCAYAGAGTCAGAGATATGATCCAAGAAGGCATGTAACAGCATTGACGTTTGTGTGCTAGGTGCAGAAGTTGTGGGGACAAGAGGAGAAATGCTGTTATGTGGATCATGGTATTAGCAAAAGTCAATCCTTTATTTTCTATATATTTTAGGAATTAAATGTCCGAGTTTTTAGATTTCATTAAAAATTGCTACTAGGTGTCTRTGTTAGCCTCTGTTGAATTGGGATGGAGACCAGTCATCCAGAGTTATCCCACGTCCTTATGAAAAARGGAGAGGGAAGAGGAGACACAAGTTTTTGCTTCAGCTGCTATTTAGGTTTTCAGGGTTATATCAGCAACTGTCAAAGACCTGTTATGTTTTGTTTGTTTTTTCAGCTCATCGTAGATCTTAGAAAAAAGTAAGATACAGAGATAAAATAAGTCAATATGAGTCTTGGTAGGGAATGAAACATTGAAGATCCTAGTTTGTTTGTTTGTTTTGCTGGATTTACCTTGGTTAAGAGATCTCATTTTGATTTTATTTCCAACAAGACTCTTTTTATCCTCTGCTTAAGAAAAGTTCCATAGAAGCCTTTGAGGAAGGAAAAATCTTTGATGGGTCTTGAAGTAAGTTAGAAGTGTTCATCAGGAGAAAGAACTAGCCCACTGAGAAGCTTTTAATGTCTTGAATGTTCAGGAGACAAAGCAGATTAAGAAGTTCTCTGATGTTTCTGGTCACTTGAAGGATCTGCTAACTTGGCATTTTACTTTGTCTAAATTAATGGTAAAATATTTTTGAGAGGTGTTTCTTCAACAAATCCCCCCAATATCCCAGGCTAGTGACCTTTATTTCTGTGTTATGGCAGATTACTTGCACATTAAKGTGGGACTTCTGAATGAAGATGTTCTCCTTCCCCTCTCCAACAGTTTCTCCAATTTCGTTTAACACAAATTTGTATGTATGAAAGAAAACAAGATAGCTGTGAGTTTGTACTTTTGTACTTATATTTTTTCCCAACTTGGAGAAATTTCAGAATCTTTACATAAGCTTAACATTTAGGTGGTCCTGAAAAAATGATCTAAAAGCTTATATCATGATACATCTGGTTTTGTGACCAAAAAAGCGTAACAGCAGAAAGTAGTTAACGCAGGCCATTGTTTTTCTTAGAACAAAGAGAGTCCCTCTAGGTGTGCTGGACAGAGCTGTCCCTGGTATCCCAGCGAGCCCCTGACTGAGCAGGTTTAGARGGGATCCTTTCCTATTAGTTCTGCTTGAAGGTGTGAAAGCAAAGTTAATACCTTCTTAATTAATTAATTAGGTCACACATTCTCCAAGCTGAAGAGCACTGTTCCTCAGACTGCTCTAGACTGCTCCAAGAAATGCTGATAAAAAGTAAAATAAAGGATAARGCTCTGTAAAAGGCTTATCTTGTGGCATAATTGATTTCTGTACATAGCAATCTGAAACATTGTCCTGGGAGGTCAGGAGAAACCTTTTTTTGTTAGAGGAGACCTGGTGCGCATTACAATTCATTTTTTCCACACAGAGGAGCAGTGAATGAATGATAAGAAAAATATTTTTCAAAAATGTGAATTATAGGCGGAGTCATAAGACTGGCAAATAGGTGATTTTGCCTGCATTTTTAACACTTCTGTAAGTTTTCTGTGAGATGTTGAGGACATATTTGATTTTTCTTGTTCCTTAGTTTTCCCGTGTGCAAAATGAGAATTTTTTCCCTATTACACTGAAAAATTTAAGGTATTTTAGGTACTCAGAACACGGTGATATATAATAACAATTTATATAAGTAGATCCTAATTTGGATTGGTTACCTGCCTGCTTTCTGATACTCATGAGAATGATAATGTTATGGCTTATGCTACTCACAGGGAACAAACTATGTGCAGAAAGAATACACTTTTTTTTTCTCTAAACTTTGACTCTATGTTAAGAAAAATTTTTATTGCTAAGTTCAGACTACCTGGAAAAAGAAATAGTGATATGTACCAAGTAATCTTCAGCTTTAACTGTGCTTTAAAGGAATTGTCACAATAACAAATTTTTCTGTAATCAGTTTATTTGTTGTTAAGTTAGAGCTAAAGTGTCACCCTCTATACTGCAGTAAAATGATAGGAATTTGTAAATACTTTAAAAACACTGTTTTAATCGACTTTCCTGTATATATTGTGAAGGGAAACAGCTGTTCTACATGACAGTCAGATTTTGTTATGACGTTCTTAGTGCTATAATTCATTTTTTATGGAGTGATAATGTTCTGTAATACTGTATTAGTAATATAGATATTCTAATGTGCAAGTATTTGCTTGATGACTGCAATCTTTTTAATTCCAAAATTTAGATTTTAGATATCGAAATAAGAGAGATTTTACAAAATATTTTATTTTCAGATTTTAGGGGAGCATACAGTGGAATGTCATTTGTATTCTTAATGCTTGATTTGTTTTGTTTGTTTTTTTTGCAGTCGAAATCAGCTTTCTTCTTTGCCAGCTTGCCTATGCGGTCTTCCTCTAAAAGTTTTAATTGCAAGTAACAATAAGCTAGGTTCCCTTCCAGAAGAGATAGGTCAGCTGAAACAGTTAATGGAACTGGTATGTTACTGATTTTGCTGTTTTCTTATTTTTGCTTATATTTAACCTGATACAGTATAATTCACTTTGCAACAGACTTTGAACTAATGCCTACTACTATAACGCAGGTTACGAAAAATTAACTTATGGTGAACTTTTTAAGAATGTCAGATAGTAACATAATAATAGTCTCCTTTATGCTCTCCTTGGCCCTTCTAGACAAAACCCCAGCTATTGACTCCTTCAAAATGTAACTGCTAATTTCATCATCTTTACAAAATCACAGAATCAGTAAGGTTGGAAGGGACCTCTGGAGATCATCTAGTCCAACCTCCCTGCTCAAGCAGGGTCACCTAGAGCATGGTAAACAGGGTTGCATCCAGGCAGGCTTTGAAGATCTCCAGAGAAGGAGACTCCACAACCTCTCTGGGCAACCTGTGCCAGGGCTCCACCACTCTCACAGGGAAGAAATTCCCCCTCACGCTCAGGCGGAACTTCCTGTGCTTCANCCAACCTCCCTGCTCAAGCAGGGTCACCTAGAGCATGGTAGACAGGGTTGCATCCAGGCGGGCTTTGAAGATTTCCAGAGAAGGAGACTCCACAACCTCTCTGGGCAACCTGCCCCAGTGCTCCGTCACTCTCACAGGGAAGAAATTCCCCCTCACGCTCAGGCGGAACTTCCTGTGCTTCAGTTTCTGCCCATTGCCTCTTGTCCTGTCACAACTAAACAATTGAGAAGAGTTTGTCCCCGTCCCCTTGACACCCTCCCTTCAAGTACTTGTACACACTGATCAGATCCCCCCTCAGGCTTCTCTTCCCCAAGCTGAAGAGGCCCAGCTCTCGCAGCCGTTCCTCATGGGGCAGGTGCTCCAGCCCTCGGATCATCTCTGTAGCCCTGCACTGGACTCTCTCTAGTAGCTCCATGTCTCTGTTGTGCTGGGGAGCCCAGAACTGCACACAGGACTCGAGATGAGGCCTCACCAGGGCTGAGGAGAGGGGCAGGATCACCTCCCTCCACCTGCTGCCAACACTCTTCCCAATGCACCCCAGGAGACCATTGGCCTTCCTGGCCACAAGGGCACATTGCTGGCTCATGGTCAATCCGTCATCCACCAGCACTCCCAGGTCCTTCTCTGCAGAGCTGCTCTCCACAAGGCCAGCCCCCAGCTTGTACTGGTACCTAGGGTTGTTTTTCCCTAGGTGCAGGACCCTGCACTTGCCCTTGCTGAACCTCAGGAGGTTTCTCTCCACCCAGCTCTCCAGCCTGTCCAGGTCTCTCTGAAGGGCAGCACAGCCCTCAGGTGTGTCAGCCACTCCTCCCAGCTTGGTATCATCCGCAAACTTGCTGAGGAGGCACTCTGTCCCCTCATCCAGGTCATTGAAGAAAAAGTTGAACAGGATGGGACCCAGTACTGAGCCCTGGTGGACACCACTAGCCACAGGCCTCCAACTGGTCTCCACACCACTGATGACGACCTGAGCTCTGCCTTTCAGCCAATTCTCAATCTACGGCACAGCCCACTCATGCTGACACTTCCTGAGCTTCTCTAGGAGGCTGTTATGGGAGACAGTGTCAAAAGCCTTGCTGAAGTCAAGGTACACAATGTCCACTGCTCTGCCCTCATCTACCCAGCCAGTCATTCCATTCCAGAACGCTATCAGATTGGTGAAGCAGGATTTCCCCTTGGTGAATCCATGCTGACTACTCCTGATCACCTTCTTATCCTCCATGTGTCTGGAGATGACATCCAGAATGAGCTGTTCCATCACCTTTCCAGGGATGGAGGGGAGGCTGACTGGCCTATAGTTGCCTGGGTCCTCCTTCTTGCCCTTTTAGAAGACAGGAGTGACATGGGCTTTCTTACCAGTGGTCCTCACTGCATTTACTGGCACCTTGTTTTGTTGCACTCAAGTCCTAGTTCTGRCATCAGTCTCTTCAAAGCTGCATCCATCACTGTAACTTTCTCCTCTTCTACTTTCTTTCTCTTATTTATTACTGCCTACTTACTACACTGCATTCCATTAATGATAGAAGTCTTATCAGTCTATTTACATTTTATTTAACTATTTTTTCATGAGGCCTTCTTTTCCTGAAATAGCTATCTAAACAGATTTACAAAACTACTATTCCTGTTTTTGTCAGAGCTGTCCACTAGACCTACTGTTCCTGCAAGCAGTAGCTCATCTTTAATATACTGCCTCATTAATGAGAATAAAAAGGCAGAAATTAATCAGTTCCTTAACTTCCATTTGCATTTAATTGTGGGTGTTTTCTTAAAAGGTGATAAGCTGACCCTGTATATGTGTGTTTCTCTTCATCTCCCCATACCTTTCTCTTTCATATATCAGAGGCTTTCTGAGATTGTGAACCCTCTGGGGCAGGTGTTCTGTCTTCTRGTTATTTCTGTTCACCACAATCTCTTAAGAAACAAATTGACAAACTCTATATTTTGACACTGATATTTTATGCTAAATAAAACAGTGATACTTGAACTCTTTCCACCTGCTGCCATCTCCATTGACCGTATTTATCTTATACATCATTTGGACACCTGAAAGTGGTGGTTTAACATATTGTCATTCTTTTAGCAACAGTTTCTATAGAAACWATTTTTACAGAGGATGAGCAGGCTTTACTTTAGGCCCTTGTCCTGCTACTGYTTCTTCATATGTGGAGCAAAGTGGCAACTATGGGGCTTTTTWAATTATTTATTTATTTCTTGCGTTCTTTTTGTACACCACCTTGTGGTATCAGGCTTCTATCAGAACTGGTCTGGCTGTGGGACAGTTATCTTTTAATTTCTGAGATGTACATGAGCTAAAGACTAACAAGTTGTTTCTTTTTTCTTTTTCTTTTTTTTCCTACTTTTTTTGGTGAGCTCTTATTTACCTTATCAAAGAATTTTAAATATTTTTAAAGTGAGTTTAATTAGATTACTGAAATTGCTTTGATTTAATTAACAGTAAAAGAAACCTATTAGCTCTAGCATTGTTTTTATATTGTTTAAAGTAAATTCATTMGAAGATCATGGCTCCATTTTTGCACCTAATTAAATTTGAACACTATTAARCATCACCTAATATAGGGAATAGGATGACTGGGTAGGTTGCTAACTAAGTTTGAAGCCTGTCATCTCTTAGTCACTTCTAGGTTAAATGTAGCCTGGCTTGGTGGTGAAGGGATGCAATTGTTAGTTTGGGGGCTCATGTGAAATAAATYGGAGGACTTGGCCTGAGTCTTTCTGTTCAAAGTTGTATGTCTTATCTGATACTAACTGAGATCTGTAATAAGATTTTCAGTAAAGAACTAGTGAAATGCATGTCGCTTCAAATTTCCCCTCCTGCTTCAAGTTCGTATCCTCCCAGTCAATGAACTTTATGATGAARTGTTTCATTTGTTAATAAGGGTTTGCATATCACTTAATAATAGCCCTTATCCTTATTTTAGAATTTTAAAAAGTTAAAGACTAAGAACTTCAAAAGCAATGTAGATAATGTCCAAAGGAGGTGAATTTTTGGAATGTTTTTGTACAGCTTATATATAGACGTTAACTTCTGTAATACTGACTTTATGAAAATGCAAAAATATTACTTCCCAGTTTCAGTATAATTTCAGCATTACTCTTTTTGTCATGAACACAATTCCTGCTCTAAATGTTTTTTAAATGAGGTGCTATAGCGATATGTCATTTTTGGAGCCTAGAAGAACTATTAAAGCTCAAAAAGGCCTGATGCTATTTTTTTGTGAATTAATAAAAATTGTGAAGAACAGATTTTTTTTTTCTTTTTTACGCTGGCATGCTTCAGTTCAAACAGTCCGATTTCTTAGGTTGACACCACCATAAGTGTTCATTACAATTCCAGTTAAATAAATCGCATTATTTCACTGAAAAATGACTAAGCTGTGTTGTACAGGCAGAAGCAAATAGTGGTCAGATTGAGAGCCAGTTTCTGCACTGGTCTGAATATAAAGCAACGTTAGATAATAAGGTGACTGTTGTTCTAAAACTCTAAAAAAAAAAAAAAAGAGAGAGAGAAAGAAAGAAAGAAAGAAAAAAAAAGAGAAAAGGATGAAGTCAGGCTGCCGTTGCTGCTGCAGAGCACGTTCAGCTGTGTGTGAGCAATGCCAGCCTGAACAGCGTGGGGCCTCTGAGCGACGGCCCCGGCCAGCGCCGCGGCAGGGCACGCCGCTGTTTGGGCACCTGTGCAGCGCTGGTGCTGAKCTGGCCGAGGACAGTCATCCTGGGAGGCAGTGGGTGCCAGCTGGCCGCGTTCAGTGCCTGCGTGGCTAGGGCTTTGCTAAGCACTCGCAAGCTTTCCAAAGCGGTTTACAGGTTTTCACAGGATACATGCAGTAAAGTCTGCGTGTATACAGCAAAACGATATTTTTTTTTCCTTTTTTTATATCACTTTTGAAACAGATTTTACACCTGTAATCAGTCCAGATGGTATATGCGTAGGTTGCTGCAGATTACATCAGGTCTTTCAACCCCTCTTCCTTCCCTCTACCCTCYGAAATGGAGTAGGCAATTCTTTTCCTATTATGTCCTTTTTCTGTTGTCTTGTATATAAATTAGATACGTTTCATACTTGTGACATGATCTGATGTAGATATTACATGCAGTATATTTTCATATATTCTGTTAAGTTTCAGGGTTAAGTTCTGTGTTACATAGATCCCTTACAACTGTCTTACAAGCATCAAAATAGCATCTTAATTTCCCTCAGGATATGTTCAAATTAATTTCAAAATTTGATTAGGAAATTTATTTGCAGCTTCATAACCTGGTCACACTGCTGCTGTCAGCCAGGAGAATGAGTGCAAAGTAGTGTGAAGATATACCGAAACTTAGTTTCCATCAAAGGAAAGTAATTRGGCAGAGATGGCTCATTAACTGCAGCCAAAACTCCCAGGCATACAGTATAATTGTGTTGTCCTCCTATCAGGCAGTAGTACCATTCTGCCCTCTCGGAGGCCTTCTCCATCTCTGGAGCGCTCCTTTCTCCTGTTGCGTTGGAAACCTTTATCCGTCAGCCAGGATTTAGGTCCTTCACCTCATTCATCTAATCTGGACCAGCAGCTTCACCAAGTGGGACCTGCTGTAATCTGTTTTCTAAAAGGTCCACATGTYCATGCACCACGTGACATATTTACCCTTCAGTACGGCTTTGCATGTCACAAGCTCTGGCAGAATCCACCTGTTTAGTAGCAGTTCAGTCAGGAGTCCAAGTCTTGAAATGGATGTAAGGAGGGATTTTATCCTAATTTGGAAGGTTAATCTGAACTCCTCTGTGCCATCAAATGTGTTAATAAGGAGCTAGAGTACTGTATTTGCTTTTCTGTGTATATTTTGCTGGATTTCATCTTTTGAAGTGCATTTAAATTTTRCCATGACTAAAAGAAAAATGCTGGTGATTTCAATTTGTGCACTGCCGAGCTTCATGACATAATAATTAATGTGAAAAATAACTAAAGCCTTACATGTCTCTGCTCTTGAGGAAACA
Source organism: Rhea americana (assembly GCF_003343005.1). Lineage (NCBI taxonomy): Eukaryota > Metazoa > Chordata > Aves > Rheiformes > Rheidae > Rhea > Rhea americana. Next base: position 2,861,413 of record NW_028187144.1, on the reverse strand, counting down.
TGTTGGTGTTGTCAAGGCAGGAAACAAACAGTGAGAACATAATTGAATTATACAATAAGTCTGACCTTCAGCAAATGCTAGCCCCTAGGAATTGAATAGGTATTTAGACTTCATTTCAATTATCTGCAGATGTCGTTGGTGTGGAGTTCCCAACTGCTAGTTGTCATGCTCTTTTAACAAAATTAATAGTTTGAAAGCCATAAGCATTTGATTTTGACGGCATTGCTTTCATTATTGCTGAAGTGGTTGGATAGCTTAAGCTAAGCACCAGCTCTGCACATATGCACTCATGAAATCTAATGATAATAGAGAGCAAAAATATAACTAGAAATAAACTTATAGCACTTCACTTTCCACAGCTATTCAATCAAAGCAGCAAGAAATGTTTTAAAAATGTTAGATTGCAGTGTTTAGTAGAATAAAGGTTCCTGTGGTCTCTAGAGATCTTGTGAGTACTGACATGCTGTCATAATAAATCAGTCTTATTATGGATGTTTTGAAAAGTCGTAAGTGGACTTTGTTTTCGAGGCTGTACATGACCATAGATTACTTTTCATACTTTCTTTCACATTCTCCATTCCTTTCCCYGGCTTATCCTCATATATATGCGTAAGTATACTTGAGCTAGAGTTTCTTTGCCCAAAGGTGACTTTGAATTTGGATCTGCACTCCAGAAAGTGAGTGCTTAATTATGAGCCTGCTTAAAGTCTGTAGATTAAAAATAGGACGGTAAGGTTCTTAAAATAGATGATCTGGGAACAATGCAATTAACCAGACTTTGTAGCAACTTGGGCAAAAGATTAACTAGGATTTTTAATTTCCTTGTCTAAAAGTTAAAATAATTTCCTGACTCTGTTTTGACAAGGGAAGGAAGTTTTGGCAACAGAGAGAATCTATTATAAGAAACTTGCCTCTGAATGTAGAGCACCACATTGTCAAATCAAGTTGTGTTTTTACAGTTGTTAAGTGTTGTTAACTAGCTTTTAGGCTGGAAGACGAATTAATGCAACACTGTTGTTTAGTATTAAAGCAGCTGTCTTCAAAGAGATGACTTTGAAATCTGACTGACTTCTAGAATTCTGCAGTGTAGGAGCTCTTGGATACTGTGTAAATCCATAATGTGAAACAAGAAGAAGAGTGAACATCCTAAAAGTATTCCTTTGACTATTCAGGAAAATTTGGCCTTACCACTTAACTCTCACACTATGAAGCGCTAATAGAAGCATAGTTCAGGCGCTACTCAAATTTACAGGTTACTTTGGTTGTAAGCAGAGATTTCAAGATCCTTTTGATTTCACATTGGCTATATATCAGGTTGTTTTCCTGTAAAAATGATTGCTAATTTGTGAAAATTGTCTTGTTTTAGACTGACTTAATGCAAGAGGTTGATCTTTAGTTGCATTCTTAGCATGGTAGAATTTTGTTTAATATATCAATTGTTTAAATATTTTTACAGTAGTATTAATGTATGCGTATTTGTTGCTTGAAGTATAAGGTAGAGTTAAGCAATAGAGCATATAATTTCATCTCAATTTAACAGCAGATATTCCTTTAGAAATTGAGATAAGCATAGGCTTCAACTTTATCCAGATTGTTAAACTGGTTGAATTTAGCCATCAGAATCAGACCTGCTTATAACTTGTCTAGCTCTTAAGGAAYAACTTTTACAACAGTGTATTGAACTTCCATATATTATTAAGCGAGCCCTGTCCTCTTTAATTATAGCCTGCTACTTGATGTGATAATCAAATGTATGCCTACTTTGAGCATCGCTGCAAAAAGCTCATTTGGTTTTGTGTTGAAGTTTGCTTAAATATTCCCTCTAGAAGCACAAGAACATTTTAAAAAATTAATTACTTGGAGACCTAAAATCCAAAATGTAGCAGTTCTACATTTTGTCCAAATTCATTTGGTTATATAGTCATGGAACTGAGTTCTTCAAAGTTGTTGAAGTCATTGAATGACAAATGAACAGCAAAAAGAAAATTTTAAGCAAATGATTCTGGATATTGCTACAGAAATTAAATTCACTTTTAACGTTAGCTTTTTCCCTAAATAAATACTCATCTTGTGTTTTAAGTAATGTGCAGACATTTTCTCATGCATCTAGTTTTGCACTGTCAAAAGAGAGCATAGATGGTTGTTTTCAGACAATAAAATGTTACGGTAGTATCAGCAAATTATCCAGAGTTTCACATGTTTGTTATTTAACATTTAGGAACCAGAGGTTCACTGTTTCTGTTACTTTCACTATAGGATGTCAGCTGTAATGAAATCACAGCTTTGCCACAGCAGATAGGCCAGCTGAAATCTTTGAAAGAACTGAATATCAGAAGAAATTACCTCGAAGTTTTACCCCAAGGTAAAAACCAAACAAATCCTAATACCTTTACAATAAGCTTTTAAGTTAGTATTTTGAAAGGATTTTTTTATATTATGTAAGTAAATATGATTAAAAAAAATAATTTCCTTGTGCTTGAATCTATTGAGATCACTATGTCTTTGCAGAATAGAACATTTTATAATACTTATTACTAAACAAAAGTTTCTTTCTATGAGTTATTTTTATGATTAAAAGATAGATATCTTTTAAGTTACACAAATGATTAACTATGAGTATTGAATTAAAAAAAAAGTCAGATTTCAAAGTACTTATTTTAAAAATTATTGTCCCTTGTATAGCAGTATCAATCTTTTAATTTCCTATCTTAGGATGGAGTTAAATGTTCTGTCTCCGTGACTTTCTTTGCCTGTGCAATATTCCCTTTTTCCTTATTGCAGAGAAGTTTGATTCAGAAGTTTTTTTTTTTCATCTTATGGCAAAAAATAAATACATATAGAACACTTTCTTTTGTCTTTGTTTTGTTTTATTTTGCTTTTTAGAACTAGTACAGCTTCCCTTGGTAAAGTTCGACTTTTCCTGCAATAAAGTGCTTGTGATTCCAATTTGTTTTAGAAAGATGGTGCAATTACAAGTATTATTGCTTGAAAACAATCCTTTACAGTCTCCACCAGCACAAGTAAGTAATGTTTACTGCTTAAAATATGTTTTAATACGGAGTGGATGATAACAAATACTAGCCTATAAAATGCCATTTTGTCATAGTTTTCTGCAACTGCACTCTTCTGAATTTTAATCACTACAGATGTTAGTTGTGGAATAGTTGGGCAGAAGACAAAGAAATTATCCTGTGTTTTGTTTGAGTCTGCACACCACTGGAAACAACATGAWTCTAGATTTCCATTCTGTGAACTAGCTTTAATATGACTTTTCTTTCATTCCTATCTGCATATGAAGCTTAATGCTGGAATGTGTGTATAATGGTGAGATAAATATTCTTTCCAGAGCTAGCCTTTTTGTTATTAATAGAAATTTATTGTGTGATAATAAATGAATGTAACCCATGCTTACTACTTTTAAGCAATTTTTTTGTTTTTGACTTACTGGACAGTGGGTGTTCAAACTACATCTCTGAAAGCTAAAATGGTTCTACATTGACCTGCATGCCATTCATGTGCAGTAAGAATTGGCAAAATATTCAGCATGTTTTAYTATGTAGGATAAATGTTTTCCATTTACAATTGATGGTGATGCTGATACTATCCTCAAAGTACATAAAGCAAGTTCCAGCAAGCATTTGAGCTGAAGAGTACAATTAAAGAAAAAAATTCTAAAAGGCAAATATAATGTATCATAAAAATACTTGGACACTTGTAAAAACATTGTGACCAAGTATATAAAGGATGTGCTGTTTAATGAAATGTCATTATTGACTGATTTTAGAAAATACTGCTCATTTTAAAAATAATAGACTAAAATATGTTTTATTAATCTTTACCCTTTCTGAGGGAAAAGCTAATTTGGATTTGTTGAGTACTTTTTTTTGCTGTTTCCTTTCTTGTTCTGTGAATGTACACTAGTACACACAGATATATGGCTGACTAATTAAAGTAGTTTTTTTTTTTTTTAAGATAACATTTGTTTTCCATTAGATAGTATCTATGCAATGATATCAGCTGGTTTTCATGAAATTTTACACTGAAATTCAGAATAATTTTTTTTTTTCATTCTAGTTATATACCTAACTTTTTTCTTTGTCTAACAGATTTGTACAAAGGGTAAGGTGCATATATTCAAATATCTGAGTGTACAGGCCTGTCAGATTAAATCAGCAGACTCACTGTATCTTAATGCCATAGAACAACCGCATTTGCCACAACCTGTGGAAGAGAGGTGTGTATAAAATTCTTGCTTAGTGTGTAATGTAATACTTAAGATCTTGGAAATAAGTGAAATATACTTTCTATCTTTAGTTTCCAAGGTTTTTTGTTTACAAAGTGTCCTGTGAACTGTTCTGAACAGAGCTTTGATTTACCTTAACGTGTTTTATTCTGCTTGAATCCATGTAAGAATTTAGAATAAAAGTATTTTTAAAAATCAGTTCTGATTTAAGTTAGCAGCACATTAGGAAAAAGCATAGGAGGTAGCCTTGAATGAAGTCTAACCTCTTACCAATAGACTGCTTGGATATATTCAAAATAACTGAGATGATATATAATGATATAGGAACTAGAACTTTATTTTAAATACAGGAGCACATTAAATAAGTTTTAATTTATTGTTATATGTGATTTATATATTGTTATGCATTGCACTTACATGGCTTTTATAAGATTCTTCATTCATCTGGAGACTTTTCTGTCCAGCAGAGAGAATTGTGTGAACACTGAAACTCTTTTAAAAGTGAAGTGTGCTAATTTGTTAGCCAAATGAAAACTGAAATCTTTAACATCTTATGTCAGTCATCTAGGAAGTACTATCTCATTTGGTGTTTTAAGGACATGAACTGGATAGGAGGGAGAACTTTTTTATAAGGGCCTCCATAGCTAGTGGGAGAGTAGTTCTTAACCAGCTCTTTCTTTGCTAACATGAGAAATTTAATATAAGTGATTGGAGAAAGCAAGGCAATAATGCTTTAATTTTGCAGAGAAGTTTTYGGTAGAAAGAAAATATTGATGGAAATAAAAATAGAGATGTTGCTGCTAACACTCTGAAAAAAATCTGAAAAGAAATGTCAGAATCTCTCTGTCAGTCGTCTATATAACGTTACAAGCAGACTGTTTACCTCTGTTTGTATTTGAAGACAGCTTTGTGCATTTCTATCAGATGCCAAAGTTAGATGGGAAGAATCCAGGATATAGAGCAAAATTTCCATTCGGGAAACCCCTACTGGTGTGGAGGTTTTTTTTTTTTTCTTTTTTAATATGTATTTTTTTGTATAAAATGAAATTGAATTTCTGCCCTAGAGAAAAAAAAATCAAGCCTTAACTGTAGGATTTTGGCCATTATGTCTGTTATGGTAGTRATATACATGTTGTTTATTGTGCATCCCACTGTCAAACTTGGAAACATTATCTTTATTGCTAATGCTTTTCCATAGAACATACAGAAGCCTCTCTTTTGTACTCTGATTGTAAAGGGCTAGTACAGTGTCAGTACCAGTTGGTGACTGACAGCCCAATGTCCTGTCGCATAACAACTAACAAAACTAAAACAGATGTTTGAGGATGTATTGGTAACTATTTCAACCCTTTCTACATCTGTTTCATAATTTAGTCTAGTCATTTAATGCATATATATGAGTAAGTATGGAGATATTTTATGTAGCATTTCCGACGGCAAAAATGTGGAAAATACCATAGTTTATTTTTGAGATTAATTTCTTATTTCTAGAGAAAAAAAAATCTGCATAGGATTTTCACAGGCAGTTTCCGTACAGAATTCTTAGTGTTCACTGATAACAGGCAATATATGATTTGACTTAATCGCATACCAGTTTCATACAAAGACTGTTAGAAYAAAGTTCTTTTTAAAATTCCTCCATCAATCTAAATTCAGGATTGCAGCTTTCAGGATTGCAAATAGGAGGAAAATAAGCATATATAAAAAATAGAAAAKTAGAAATAGAAAAGTAGAAATAAGGTAGATGATGTGCTGCATTTAATAGTGTACTTTAAAATGAATAGAGGTCATACTAGGTAATAAAGTCAGGAGAGAAAGCATTTGGTATTATTATAGTGATTTTCTTAAAATATTAAATTTCAAAATCTATATTAAATCACCTAAAGGAGGTTTCTGTGTTGTTAATTACTTGAAAAGTAGGGAGAAATTGGTTCATTCTTAATGCATCAGTGGTTACACTTAAATCAGCTGAACTCACACYGGAGTCAACTAGTATAGTTGCTTATTACATGGCTAAATGACTTCAGTCAGACTCCTGTACTGCTTGGCTAATAACAAAGCATTTTTTTTTTACCTAGTGTGTGGACAACAGCAAGCTTTATGGTAAATTATTTCTGTAGTTTTCTTTAACCCTTAGGCTGGCCAGTTGTTCAGAATGCCGTTGTCATTCATCTGATCTGTCTTACTACCACCAAACTCCAGATGTGTAGTTGTAACCATATTAAAGCTATTGAACCTTTGCCACTGAGACTGGTTGGAATTTTACATCAATTCAAATATACACAGGAAAGAAGTGTAACTGTACATGCCATGGTAGCTTTCCGTTGATAATTTTTTTTTGTTTTGTTTTGTTCTCATTTAGCATTGATGACATCTACCCAAGTAAGAAGGACTCTGATTCAGGTGTTGGTAGTGATAATGGTGACAAACGTTTGTCAGCAACAGAGGTAAGTTGCCTCAATTTTGTGTCTRCCTCTCCTCCCTCCACAACCATATTTTGATTACATTTTCAGTTGGGTAGCCATGTGAATAAATTTTTAGCCATTTAAACTATGCAACTCCATTCTTGGCATTAATCTCTCTCTAACTAATGACTYAAGCAAAGGTTAAAGGAGGCTGGGATTTTTTTTTTAATGTAGTCTTTATGCTTTCTGGAGAGGGCACTGAAGTAAACTGCAAATGATCAACACCCTACCAGTAGTGAAAACTCACTACAGTTCTCAGATGTTGTATGTAACAATCTAGAGAGCAAGGACCAAACCAGAATCCATATTTGCTCTTTCCAATGAAGTAAATGTCCTAACAAGTTACATATTTGACTCCTCCTCGCTTGCTCTTACTCTGATGACTCTTTCCTGGTGGGAATTAAAAGGAGGAGTTCAGTGTGCCCARTCGTGGCACACCATGGTCTATGGTGTCATGGGTAGGGCAGTTTGATGGCGTGTAGGAGCTTAAGCAACTTTGCAGGTCTTTGTGTGTTTACGTGTTCTGACAGTTAGGCAGTGCTGGAAATGAGCCTTCACATTTTTTCCTGAGCTAAATTGTGTGTCTGAGCAAAGGAAAAGGACAGCTTTCTGAGGGAAGTGCTGTCGTAAGCAGTTATAGCTGAGTTTCCCAGACTACTTTTCATAGATTTCCGAGACTGCTTTTCATAGATATCATAGAATCTATCATAGAACTTATGATCATATCTACTATCGTAGAACTACTATTATAGATATGATCATAGAACTTATGATCATATCTACTGTCATATATCATTATAATCATATCTACTATTATAGAACTTTCCTGAGGCACTGCTCAGCAGAACAGAGAGCTAAACCCAAAAAAGTCTTTTCTTAGGTATCCAAATGAACAGTTGAACCTGAACTGAATAAATAACCATAAATAAGCAAATAATCTTCAAGGTAATTCAGTTTTGATCTCTCTGAAACCTACAAATAATAACAGGATTTCCACTGTGACTTAACAGGAAATACTTGAGTCGTAATAAAGGAATTTGCYTTTTGTTACTTAAAATGGTTTTACACTGATTCTTCAGTGTTTCTCTACTCCTTTGAAGAAAAGTGATTTAGTTGCTTTTGAAATGAATGTAAAAAGAATCAAGTTTAGGCACTGAATTTGTGGTTCCTAGAAGGGAAATTGAAAATAATTTTGTTCTAAAGAGTATACACTGATTGTTTTTTTTAAATGCAAAAGCACTTCAAAAGAAAACAAAATGCATCACTTGCCATCTATATTGACAAGTTTTCTGCTAGATAGAAATGAAGCAGAATTATTATGATTTGAGAACAGATTTCTAGTAGATTTCCTCTAGTTTTAAAACTGTATGTTCAATTCAAACAGATTTACAAACTGTTTTACCTTTCTTACATTTCTCTTGAGTAAGCTTGTTAATGAAGTAGTGTTATTCCAGAGTTTCTTCTTCAGCTATAACACCTTTTGGAAAACAGATGTTGTCATCAAAATGYGGCAATCTGCATGCTGAGGTCAGAGGGTCATCATCAGTGGTGTGGAGTCYAGTTGGAGGCCTGTGGCTAGTGGTGTCCMCCAGGGCTCAGTACTGGGTCTCATCCTGTTCAACTTTTTCWTCAATGACCTGGATGAGGGGACAGAGTGYCTCCTCAGCAAGTTTGCGGATGATACCAAGCTGGGAGGAGTGGCTGACACACCWGAGGGCTGTGCTGCCCTTCAGAGAGACCTGGACAGGCTGGAGAGCTGGGCAGAGAGGAACCTCCTGAGGTTCAACAAGGGCAAGTGCAGAGTGCTGCACCTAGGCAAAAATAACCCTAGGCAGCAGTACAAGGTGGGGGCTGACCTTGTGGAGAGCAGCTCTGCAGAGGAGGACATGCGAGTGCTGGTGGATGACAGATTGACCMTGAGCCAGCAATGTGCCCGTGTGGCCAAGAAGGCCAATCAATGGTTTGCTGGGGTGCATTGGGAAGAGTGTTGGCAGCAGGTGGAGGGAGGTGATCCTGCCCCTCTCCTCAGCCCTGGTGAGGCCTCATCTCGAGTCCTGTGTCCAGTTCTGGGCTCCCCAAAACAAGAGAGACACAGAGCTACTGGAGAGAGGGCTACGCAGATGATCCGAGGGTTGGAGCACCTGCCCTATGAGGAACGGCTGCGAGAGCTGGGCCTCTTCAGCCTGGGGAAGAGAAGCCTGAGGGGGGATCTGATCAATRTGTACAAGTACCTGAAGGGAGGGTGTCAAGGGGACGGGGACAAACTCTTCTCAATTGTTCAGTTGTGACAGGACAAGAGGCAATGGGCAGAAACTGAAGCACAGGAAGTTCTGCCTGACCATGAGGGGGAATTTCTTCCTTGTGAGAGTGGTGGAGCCCTGGCACAGGTTGCCCAGAGAGGTTGTGGAGTCTCCTTCTCTGGAAATCTTCAAGGCCCGCCTGGATGCAACCCCGTCCACCATGCTGTAGGTGACCCTGCTTGATCAGGGAGGTTGGACTAGATGATCTCCAGAGGTCCCTTCCAGCCTTACTGATTCTGTGATTCTATGCTGCAGAAAATAGTTGTGAAGCCAACTGGAGTGAACCAATCCATTTTATAGTATAAAGACTTTTAATATGAGAATTCCATCACTGCCTACTACTTCTCTACTATTCATGAAAAAATGGATGGTGAGATCAAAAATCCCAAATGTGTTTGGTGAATGGCATCACTTTTCCATGTGCAGCAACTTTTAATGCCTCTAATACACATGAAAATTGAGCAAGAAGTAATCAGCATATTGCGAAAACAAATTCACATTWTTAATTACAGTCAAAACTTTACTTATCAAATGTTAGAAGAAATAAGCAATCATTCAATGTTTATCTATGCTTATGTATTAAAATCTTAAAAATCTTCTTACAAGGTTCTATAAATACGTCAGACTTATCAAAATWAACTACAGCTTAGTCTGAAGACTGCTGATTTTCAGTTCTTATCCAGAATGCTACAAGGAAGTCATTTTACATTTGTGTAATTTAAAAGAGGAAACTTTTAAGTGAAACTTTTGTTTAATTGAATACCATTGCATATTTTAGGAAGCTTGCTAATTARTTTTGGGTACATTTAGATTGGAGGAAAAAATGAAAAAATGTACATGATATCTCTGTCTACCTTGCTGATAGCTTTACAGGGTCAATTCTTAGAGCTATCATAGTCTTGGGCATTTCAAGTACAAGACATACCTTTATTTTTGCTATAAGATTGATTGTAGCAACTCTAAGACAAGTTCTGTTTTAAGATAGCATGCTCTCATATTCCTTATTCTTTAGAAATGGAGAATAGCACTTAGATTTATTTTACACTTTCATTTGGTCTTTTTTCTTAAGCTAAAATTCCTTATAACAGCAGGATATTTGTTAAGTTATACTGGTGTCCCTGTTTCTCCACGCAGAAAGGTGAGGTTTTAGTATAAGCAAGACTGTATACAGGGATCTTTCAAAATGTATCCATCCGAATGGAGCGCTGGACTAATGTTAGTTATTTAAATTGAAAATCGAGCTCTTCATCCTCTGTGTTTTTGAGACTGGTAAGGCTGTTGTGATCTGTTAATAGCTGAATAAAAATCAAACCATGAATGAAGGAAACAACATACAGTATTTCAGTTGTAAAGGAGCAGTGAGGACTTTTGTATAATTGCAAGTAGCTTTGGATAGTTTCTGTTTGGTAGTATACTGGCAGGAAACACCTGGAAAACCAATTACAGCCTGTTGTGGGCTGCAGACACTAAAAGCCAGGCAGAAAAGGCCTGTTTGTAAATGGGCTGGGCTATGGCATTTTTTATATCAACACTCCAAGATCTTTTCCTTAAAAACTGTATGTATTCTGCTGAGCAAAAAATTTTGTCTAAATCGTTTAGTATTCAGGATATGTAATGCATATAAAAAWTTTTCAAACAATAATACCTTCATTAACAAAACATGGACCTTTGATTCAGAATAGATAACATCAGATGAGGTATATCCTGGAAGAATGAGAAGGGACTTTGCTGTAGCTTTGATATAATGCTCTGAATTCATTTATTTTGTGCATGCCTTTTCTTAAAACTGTTGGATTGTCAGTATTTTATGACTGAAAGTGTTAATAAATTATTGTGCTTAGAATACTTGGAATAGGATTTGTTTAACATCTTTATAAAATACCAGTAGAGTCTCATCATGGATTTGTTTTAAAAAYGGGCAAGTAGAAACAGTATGGCAGTATTAGCTCACTATTGTAAAGCTTCATCACTTTGGCAAAGCTTTATCAAGTCCCTGAACATCCTTCAAAATTATTTTTCTCTTTCAGCAAAGCAATACTGTCAGTAAATTAAAATTTTCTCCAAATTCCTTTTCATTACAGAGTTGTTAAGGTATTGTTTCTTCATAAAGAAAAGCATTTATAGTAGTCTACACTTAACAGAATGTTTTAAGTCTGAAGGCAAACTATCCTTGGCAAATAAGAATAAGCTTRTATCTTCTCACTGTTTTTACAAGCAAAGCAGATTTGTTCCATCCCATACCACAAACCATAGCTTCGGGATTTTAAAAAAGTATTTTCTGTATAGAGTATGAACTTACAAAAATAATGAAAATGACATTTCTATTTAATCTCTAATTGCTAATTAAATTTTAATTTAATTTCTATTAAAAGCTAATGTCTGTGGAGCTGAATAATCAGTTGCATATAACACACAATCTCCCATTCCATTGAAAATCTTTTATTGTTAAAATAGTCTGAACTGATGAGCAGGACCTAATTGGGAAAATACGTTTTCTTTAAAAATTAGATTCTTAAGGAGTGTTGAACAAACTATTTTGGTTATAGCAAYTATAAAAACATCTGAATAGAATATGCGTATGGAATATGTGTGTGCAGAGCAGTGAGTTAAGAAACCCAGAGTATCTAAATAAGCAATACCAGTGGGTTTGTTGTGAAGTAGATGTGCAAAGCCCCGAGGGACTGCTGCAATGTAAAGTCCTCTTGCAGGAGAGTAAGAATAAAAATTTGGCTCCTTCTGCAAGCTGTGCTTTTGCTATAGCTCACCTGAGAGGAGAATGAATAATTCCCACCTTGAACAGGTCACTGCTGGGCCCCAGCAGCACGATATGTAAGTGAAGGCATCAATGCTGCTTTGCTGTAGCTGGCGTGGTGGAAAGTCGTAGGCAGGATAAGCTTGTAGGCAGAGGAAGTGTGTTTCGGTGTGCCAACTAAGATGGTTGAAAAAACAGAGCAAACTTCTAAGTCACTGAGGAAGAGCTAGYGTACCTGAGAATTGGTACAGGGTTTGCGAGCGGACAGTGAGTTTTCAGCAGTCCCACAAAGGCACACAGAGCAGAGTAGTGCAACGTGTTACTAGGAGGGGAGGACTTAAGCAGCAAGGAGGGTCAGAAAAGGATGAATCGTGCTGCTTGGGAAGGATGTATTCAGCATGACTGCAGCCTCCTAGAGCAGGATTTTGTCATGTTAGATTCTAGTACCCTGTCCCATATTGTTCTTCTACTCCATACCTGAGTGAATGCGCTTAATATCTTTTTTTTTTTAAGTCAGTCTTGATCTGAGCTGAAACCAGTGTTTCTTTTGTTTCTCCTTAGCCATCTGATGAAGATACTCTTAGCTTTAATGTCCCAATGTCAGATATTGTGGAAGAAGATCAATTTGTAAAAGAAGATTCAAGTCACCATGCTAACTCAAGAAAAGGTTGGAATGTAAAAAAAGAGGAAGTTAAAAACAAAGAAATTCTGTTGATAATTTTATATGTAACATTGTAAATTCAGTTTGCAGAAACCACAGCCTGATAAACATAAGTCTTTCAGGACTCTGTAGACATCACCATTTAATTAGATTCTTTGTATTACTATTACTTTTTCTTGGAATTTTCAGTATTTAATTTTGCACTAGATAAATGTCTAATTAAGTCTGTATTTTCATTGTTGATATTCTAGTCAGCGAACAGTTATTTTCACTACTCTAATCATTTTAATTTTTTAATTTTAATCATTTCATTTTTTCAATCCTACAGGCTTCAAATGTGCATGTGCAATCCTTTAAAAGAGAAGCAAAAAACCTCTGTGCTACTTAAAGCAGATTTAACTCTCTGCTGAGTTGAGGTCCCTATAGTCTTTTCACAACGGTTTCAAACAACTTTTTTACACTTTATCTCAAGAGTTAATAAATTCTGATTCTAACTGGAGAGAGTCAGTCAGAAAATTGAGAGCCCGTTTAAACCATTCTTCCCAGTCAGGAATATCAATGTCTATTGACTTATACCAAATGTACCAGACTGTGAGTTAGTAGTGTATAAAAGCAAAGACTGAAGGCATATATAAAGCTTTATAAATCAAAGTTAGCATTATATTTGGAAAGAAGTGAACCTTTTCAGATTTTGAAAAAAGGTGTAATTTTATCTAAATTTATTAAAGTTACGTTTTCTGAATGATACCTATTCTTTTAAAAGTTTAATCCAAGATCCACATATACTAATGGTAAATTGCAGGATGAACTTAGTGAGTTAAACATGGAAACAATGTACATATGAAAAGATAAGCCTTTCATCAGTGTTATGAACTAGATTAAATGAACTTTTGATGATATATTGACAGAATTTAGTAGAACACTAAGTGAGAGAATATTACATCCTACAGTGTTTATCAATATGGCAAGTAGGATATTCTAAGTTACAATATCAGTCTGCTTCAGAGAGATGAGAAAATTATTGCTGTCTGTCATACTCCTGGAACTGGTGCGTCTAAGGAAGAGATTGGTATAGTAATCATTTTGTTTGAGTTCTGGGAGAGTTTGAGTGTTTAAGAACGAATATCATAACTCTGAAGTTAGATTGAATTGCAAGTTTTACTGTCTGTGAGATCCAACTGTTCTAAAATATTCTGTAGCTGTCCAGCTGTGATTTCATATGGATACTAGCAAGACATCTTTGGTTTAATTCAAAAATTGACTCCATCGGTGCCTGTTGTGTTGCTTCACAACGGTACAAGCTCAGAATCTGATCATTTATTACAACTTTGAAATGAATTGATATTGCTCCTTAGAATCCAGAAGTCTTATTTGAGGTTTTTATAAGCTTTGAATTTAAGCTTTGCTTGTATTTGAGTCCTGTAATTTAAGTGTTCTCCAGAGTAACAAATGTTAAGCTGAATCAGAAATCATTCCTCTGTCTTTTTTATTGTTAGTGGAATTCCATCAGGGATCTTCTCACTTGATTGTCAATGACAAGTCAAGAGAAACAGGAAACCAGTTTGCTGATGAATCGGATACTCTTACTACTGAATTTATGAGTTACATTAAGGCAAGTTTGYGATTTTAAATGGGGGAAAATATCTTGACTACTTTCATGAGTACAGAGTTTGCAGGAATGACGAATTGACTAATTCATATTCATTGTCATGAGAGATACAGAATGCAAGAATAAGCAGGTTTAAAATGATGATAGTTAACTTAGGAGGACAGTTTTTCCCATAACCTTTTCTAGTGTATGTGAGAGTGCTCCTTTTCCTGTGTCTAAGGCTTTAAGGAGAAAGTAACAGGTATATTCTGTACTGACTGCTTTATATTTTGAATTAGGCARTTTTTGCATGTGTTATATTAGAAAATGCAAGAAGACTTTCAAAGGTGATGGAGGTATCTTAAGATATAAATGCTAAGGTGTATTAAAATACATTTTCTTAATTAAATGTTTTTAATTATGACAGAAGTTGGGAGAACTCTAAAGACAAAGGGTATCAAGTCCAAAATAAGCCTAATCTTTTTGGAAACTACCTCTTATAAGATCTGACAACTTCTTTTTGTGATAGAATTTGAGAGTATATAGTGACTCTCCTGTAAACTTTATAGGAAGGGATAGTAGGGTATTTGAATAATTATAYAGAGTGTAAGAATATATATGGAATAATTATGTATCATTATTCAAATGCCCTTTCCTACTACCCCTTTCTATAGCATTTGTAAGTTTATAGGAGAGTATTTAAATACACGTATACATATAAACACACACATATGCATAGACATATATACATATATAAAAATATGTGTGTCTATATACATGTGTATGTATGCATACATGCTTGCATATAAATATGTAAGAAAACACAGGTTTTCCATAAATAAGAAACTTTGATATTATACCCATCATTCTTTTTTGCATATAAAGGTGATCTGTCTGGTTGCCAGTAAAACTTCAGCTTCTTTAAGAAATGCAGTGCTGATGTTCTGGGTTTCCAGCTGCACAGTTGTCGTAGGTAGTTGGTTAATTCCATTGCTAACATTCCTCATGTACTTACCAGCTCTGTTAGGTCTTGCTGGGTATGTGGCATCTTCTTGGGGAACTGTCTAACTTGCTTACTTTTCTAACTGCTTTCCATAGTGAATGACCTATGATAAATTGTTCRGTTGTGCGTTTTTTGTGTGTTTTAAGTTGTATACTCCCCATTTTCAKTACCCTTCACTTATTTTTTCTTTCTGTTTGTGGCATTAGGTTTAGTAGACTTTGTCTGCTTATATGTGATAAAGTTGCTATAGAATCCRTAGAAATGAGCTACTAGTCATCAGGGATTCCTGTCGACTATTAACTTATGAAATTCAATTGGCTCATTATTTTTAAATGCAATTGGATAGACTTGGGAAATTTTTGAAGGATTCTGGAGAAGACTTGAGCAAGTCTCTTTTACTGTAAAAATTTATTTGCAGGATTGTTTTGCAATATTYGTTGCAATGTACAAGATGCTTGATAGACAGTAGTATTTGTAGTGTTCCTGTGGCCGTGAGAAGGTATGTCCTTTCATGAACTATAATCCAGAGAAGATTATCTAGTATGAACACTTTTGGACCAATTTGCTCTTTCTGTGGAGATTCCTAAAGGGTATGAAGAAACTTTATACCATCTCTATCTTCCATCCCTTATTGATAAAAATATACTGGATAATAAGAGTGGAGAGGCAAAGGATGTGACCTTCCACCTTCTTGAAAATTTATAGGGATTAAATAGAYTTACGGTTCTGCAAACGATCTCTCTTTTTTTGAACAATGTTGTTATTTCTTTTCTAGCGACAGAACTCTAGCAGGTGCTGTTCTGCTAGTTGCTACTAGTTGCAGAGTCTGAGGTCACAGGCAAAGAGAACTTRAATTAAAAAAAAAGAAAAAATAACTCTTCTCCCCCTTGAATTTATTAAAGACATGTAGAAGACTTTATATACCCAGTAAATAAATGCTGATCATCTTTTTCCTTTTCTATTACAAATATGAATGCAATAGCATTAAATATGGCTAGTATTTCTTCTCTAAAACTTAACTGAATAATAGGATGAATTACTTATAGGTGCTGTATGTTTAGGGCATTGTGGGTTATCTTATACTGCCTTGTTTTTCRTTACTTTTATACCAAAAATATATTAATTTTAAGCATCAAATGTTAACGCACCATTATAGGTTCCCTGCTTAGAGATTGTCAGTAATCGGCAGTTTGAGGTGGATGAGGCAGGTAAAAGTTAATGGAATACTTTCATCATTCCTTGAGAAAGCTGCTAGTACAAACATCTGAAGCTGACATTACATTATGCTGTGTTTCCATATATTTCCCCATGTTCCCCTATGCCCTGTATTTCCTTTCCCTGTTCTTTTCACTTYCTCAGCTTGGTTTTCAGTGGTGTCCCATCTGAAGGCTATTCCCTAGGGAACGTCTTCTGTCCTGTAATGAAGTAATAAATAAAATAATGTGTTGTGGACGGTGATTCAGTAAAATATAGGTTACTGTACTGAACTTCAGTTTAAGAAGAATATTTCCAAAATGAACTTTMATTTGTGTGGATTTTGGTTTATTCCTGACATTATGGCAGTTGAGATCAGCAGTTGGTGGCTTGAGCAGACATTGTATTCAGAAGCATTTGAAATTAGGGCATTTTTCTTGTTCTGCGGACCTCAGAGTCTCGTATTCTTTGTTTTATATTTAGTTGTATACTAGAAGGCATTTTGGGACACGGGGAATTCTACATTTGAAATTCAGGTTAAGTAGGTTAAATCAATACAACCGGCAGTGTAAAAGAGGCTTTAGTTTTTTTTAAGCTGAGAGGATTTTGTATTTTTTTTTAAATGTTAGTCCTAATTTGTATGATTTTATTTATTTTATCTATATAATTATGCAAAGAGACTGAGAATCCCCTTCTAAAATTAGTGMCATATTTTTGACATCAGATGATATGTGCCTTTCTTACCAGAAAAATCACAGACTTCATCATGTATGTAGTAAAAAGAAATGGATGAAAAAAGTGACTATATTTATTCTCCTGGGGATTGGCACAGGGAAATGRGCTGTCGTCAGGGAATGTTGGAGAAGCTGGTACGCTCTTCAGTGTCACACTTGGCAGAGCGGGAGAGTGTTTATTGGTACAGGGCGATGACTGATAGGCCAAACACATGACGCACAAGAGGAAAGACGTCTCTGTCTGCTGTTCATTCTCTCCTTGAACAAATGCGCATCTATTCAGAGAACTTCTGCCTCTCTTGGCAGCTGAATTACTTTAGTGTTCCACCTATCTGACATGAAAGAGTAAAGAAATTTGCAAAGCCCCATGTGGAAGTGTGAGTGAGGGATTCAACTTTTCTAATAGTAAGTAGTGCTTTGTAATTATGGCTTGGACAGTGTGTGGGGGGAACTCTGATTTATGCTGACAATAAACCCTCAATAACTGGCCAGCTGATATAAAAAGTTGTACATAGTTTTTCCTTCAGAATTTTTAATTTTTTTATGCAGAGTTGTTAAAATGGTCAAGTTGGAATTCTTTTAATAATTGCAGTGAAACATACGATTACTAAACCTTTTTCCTTATTCTTTACAGATTTATGGTGTGCACAAAGCTTAAAAATAACATGTGAATATCTTTCAAGGGTGAGGAAGGGTATCAGTTTGGATGCACTGTTGCATTTTTTTAAGCATATTTGGATTTCCTTGTTCTATAAACAAATCTGGCAGTGGGAGGAGAGCAGTAAGATGAGCATCAGGGTCATGCTTAATTGAAGAGTTGTTTGCATACTCCAGAAAGGCACAAATGAAATCTAGGACATTGAATAAAGAATTCTCATGCTGCTTGACTTCCTTTTACAGTTAAAGGAGGGTAAGGGCTGTTGACCTGAATAAAATCTGAACACTGAACAGAAGATCATGTAATCAGTATCTTAAATGAGGGTAGAGAGTAAGGAGTGGAGCAGAAGAGTTGGATTGCTTCAACTAGCCACACTAAACTGTTAAAGAAACTAGGTCAGTGTTGAGTCTGAAAGGGAAATTTATCTGTGTACTTAACTGCAAAGTTCTATTCTTGATATCTGTTTGTCTCCTTACAGAGCAGAGCAGCAGAGTGTGATGAATTACTGAGAATAGAAGAGGACACACAATGGCAAACGGAAGAAATGTAAGTATTTTTTTCATGTGTCTAAATATAATTAGCTCTACCTTCTCAGTAGATGACCACAACTGGTATTTCCGTATCAGTTAATAACTTCGTATACTAAGAAGCATGACAGAAGCACAGACTTGCACTTTGCATGTATGCTCGATGTTTATACAATATTGACAATATTAAATGGGTGTTATATTAAAACTAATTAATGTGTATGCACTAAAAATGCTATAGTGTTTTAACTTATGAAGAGTCCAAGGTTTTTAATTAGGTATTGATACTCATTCTCTTAATGTCATTAGTAAAAGGATTTTATCAAATTTTCTAATACTTGCATATAATTTACCTTAAAAAAAATTCAACCRGGGAAAATAATCCTTCCATCTTTTTTTGTTATAATTTACTGACCCTGAAGAAATCCTTAATTCGTAGACATTATTTCAAGAGTAGTGCAAATGAACATTAGTTAGTTCAGAGAGGGCATGAAAAAGGTGATTTAGAATGATTTAGGAACTCTTGAGTTGCCACTAAGCAGAAGAGTGGAGTCCTATGTAATTAAAAAAAAAAWGATGGCAAAAATGAGTACTTTCCATAAAAGCCTTATTGGCAGAACTAGCAGGAGACTGTGTTTCTAAACTCTGAAAGAATTGCAAATGTTGAAAACAAAAGAAGTGTATCAGTCCATTAAGAGAATACTTGTTTTAAGGCATTTTGCATGGTGAGCAAAGTTAGTAAGTGGTTAAATATTGGTAAATAAACTTTCAGTTTCAGAAGTTGGTCTGTTTAATTGAAAGTGGAAGTTTTGGTTCATCAGAATGTGTGTGTATTTGTGTGTGTGTGTGTGTATTTGTGTGTGTGTGTATTTATATATATGTATATGCTAGATTGGAAGGCTTTGATAAGGAAAGCACATGGAGAGCTTTTTTCTCTTTCTGTAAATTCACGTATTAGTGTGCACAGAGAATTATTTCTTCTCTAATATTTGAGTCTCTATTTGAAGGTAAAGCTCACAAATGGAAATTTATACTACCCTTGATAATTGCTATTTTTTTCTGTTTTAGAGTAAATTTGCCAGAAGAACAAACAATTGATATAGCAATGATAGAACAACTAAGAGAAGCAGTAGATTTATTACAGGACCCCAGGTATGCTTACAGTAGTGGTGTCTCAGTGTCATATAATTAAAATCTTTGCAAATGGCTTTTGAAATTCCTTTTTTCACTGGTAATCGAAAGATCCTTGGACTTATAAAGTTGTYCTTAACAAGTCCTTAAGAGAAAGAAAGAAGGGGGGGGGAAGGTCTGCTGAGTAGGACTGAGGGGAGTACTCTTACTCTGGGTGGCCCTATCCAGATGCTTCCTATTACTTTTCTTTGTATAATCCCTTCTAGAAATTGATCAGGTTCATAGGTTCATTTTAAAACTAGATAACTCGTTTTTCATCACCACAGAGGCTCAATCAGTAGGTGACACTGAAGCACAGCTAACACACACTGACACAAGTTCAGCGCAGAATATATTGATTGTAGCAACATTAATTAACAAATTGGATTATTAAACTTGCAAAACACACATCCAGGAAGTGAGTTACTGTTGTCCCAGTGTTTTACAGGATTTCAAATCTGGGCATCTTGTGTTCATAGAAGCAGTATTTCAGTTCCAGAGCCAAGAAAGATTTCAGACTCAACTTCTTTCAACACTTTCAGATGTATTCACTCTTATATTTCCCATATTAACTAACTTCTTTCAAATTGTTGGCTATTTTAATTTATTATTGTGCTACTTTATTCCTATGCACTGTGTATTAAATTAGAATATGAAATTGAGGCTTTGCGTTCTATTCCAGCACAAGGAAGGTGCTAGAAGTTGGACATAGCAATTTACAATATTTTAGATAATGATATAGTTGGTTGTACTAAACAAGTCCATTTGTTTTGATACAAGATACTGCTTAGAAGGAAATTTTGCAGATGAAAGCACTAATTTTCCCTTGACAGAACTGGTGATAATGAAGTATCAAGAAATATTTCAACAGGTTGTTATGAGATAATACTGAAGAGGTTAAAAGTATGACTAAAATATTTAATATATCCATCCGT
The DNA here is from genome assembly GCF_003343005.1 of Rhea americana. Lineage (NCBI taxonomy): Eukaryota > Metazoa > Chordata > Aves > Rheiformes > Rheidae > Rhea > Rhea americana. The sequence goes on along the minus strand of NW_028187144.1, from coordinate 2,841,183 downwards.
ATGTTTGAAATAAAATACTGAACAGAATGGTTAACAAAGCCATAGTCCCAGTGCAATGCTTTTATTTCAACCCTTGCAGATTAATTATGGATATTTCAGAGAGGAGTGTTTTGAATCGGTTTCCCATGAAAGCAGCAGCAGTTTTAGAATTTCAGGAACCTACAGTAACATATATTTATCTAACTTCTCTTAGAAAAATAATGCATTTGTTAGATTTATCATATTTAAGTTGCTGCAYTCTCAATAACATGATTGCATTTGTTTGTCTTCATACATAGCAGTCAAATGCAGGTGGAGATGTCCTCCCTTGGTCAGGTACGTTAATGAGCATACTATTGCAAAATACCTGGGGTAAAGACAGGAAGCGAGCCAACAATTTCATGAATTTATGAGTCTACCAAGTAGAGAAGGGAAAAATTTAGTAGGCTGTAGGTCACAATTAATTCCTTTTAATATTTTTATAGAATTTTTCTTTTTGTTTATTTAAGTTTTCTGATATTATTGTTTTCTTTTTATCTCAGTTTTACCCTCTATGTGGCATTCTTGGTTGCAGAATCACCATTACCTTTCTACAGGGCCATCTCTTTCAAGTATTCCATTGGCCACGAAAATAAAATACTAGTGTATAGAGCTCAGCTACGCATGCTTTCTCCTCCCCCCAGATCTCCCTAGTTTAGTGTAGGAAAATAGTACGTTCATTATGGATAACCTCAACATGTTTTATAAGCTAAAGATGATTGTCTTTCCAAGGCACTGACACTACAGTTGTAAAGCGTATATATAACGTTATTCTGAGTTTTACAGGGTGATTTATTCTGCTTTTTACTTCATCTGTATTGTGACTGGTGAACTACTATTCTTTATAAAATAATTTGTTTAGATATTCAAAATTATCTACCTGTAAATGTTGGCATTGCAGGTATATAGTTTCTGGTTCTTCTCTTGTTGGCTTTCCATCGCAATATTTTTAAGAACTACTCTGAAATAATGTTATGCAAAAAAAATTACAGTTCAATTTCTAGTGATATGCAATCTTAAAAGTGTGTGTGTGTGCATATATATATATATATGTGTGTGTATTTATATGTATATTATAGAAAGAAAATACTGAAGAGGAACTAGAATTTCAGAAGAGGAGGGAATTGATTATGGAGAAAGCCAAGACTGAAGCCAGAATGTGTGAACAGGGTAAAAACTGGTCATTGAGTCAGGTATGGAGGATATAATAAATGTGGAAACACTTGGAATAGTAGTTGCCTTCTGTTTGTTTCTATATGGAAATAACAGTGTGTTTAGGCCCTTTGGGGTTTTATGCCTCAGCATGTTTCTCAAGATTTGACTGTAAATGAGCAGTTAAATAAGACTGAGCTCTCAGAAAAGAGCTGGTATAGTGAAAGTGAGAATGTTTTTTTGGAGGATAAAACTTCTAAAGTGGTTGCAGTGGCTATGTTCCTCTAGAGAAAATGAGTCTACTCAAAAGTTTGACCCTTGGTAAAAGAAACACCTGATTCCTCTTCCTCCTTCCCCAAATATTCTAGCTCTTGAAGTTATATAAGCTACTAAGGTTAGGTAAGCAGCAGTATTCTTAATATATTTAATGTTACAGAGCAAACTATATGTAGATTGAGATGTTATTTTTAAAGTTTCAGAAATATTTTCTTTAAAAATGAAATTCAAGAAACATTTGAGTTATTTCATACCTTTATGCTTTTGTTGCATCCAAAACTTACCATTATCCTTAGATGCCGAGGTCACCAAACTATATTTGAAACAGTCCTTATTTCAATTCTGAGATTAAACATTAATTCAATATCAGAATATGTGTTCTCTCTGTATTTTACTGAAATTGGTTGATGAGGATACTGCTGACTCACTGTTAAGAACTTTTTTAAAAAAGAAATAAAGCCTCCTAAACACTTACAGAGGGCCTAGTCTGGACTTTGTCACATAGGTGAAAGCACTAGAGACTTTCTGTAAAGTGAAAAAAGTTGTCAGTGCTTAATATTTTACAAGTGGTGCTTATACATCTTGCAAGAGCAAATACGTAATCATTCTACATTTTGTAGTACAGTGAGCATTTGTATCGCTGCACTTAAGCATCAATTAAAAATTCTGGTTAGTGACCTGCATACTGTGGGAGGTTTGACCTGTAATGTAGGCATAACTGGCATGTCATTTCTTTCTGTTTATTCTAGGGATTGTTATAGTTGAGGTGAGATTATGAGAGAAGTCCTCAGCTGAGGAATTTCTTAAGCCTGAAAGGTAGCCAGGAAAGGTCGTGCAGCAAAATGGGTGTAGTAGTCTTCCTTCCCATCTTGCTAACGTTTGGAAAGCTCTGTGACTATTGGGACTGAGTATCCTGAGTGTTGTTTTATTTTGTTTTCTTTTGTTCCCGTTTTTTTTCATGATAGAAAAAATTGACTGTGTGGAAAGGGTTTTGAATTGAATTATAATTTGTTTTTTTACCTATGCCAGGTCTGTTTCTGTTGGCTGGGTTATGATTGATACAAAATTAATGATTGTATTTCATTTTTATTAATGTGAGTTAAATTGAAACCATTTGACTATAACAAAAGCAGTCACAAAAGGTATATTGCTGTTCTTGCATAATGAATTGCTCTCAGAGTGCTTCCTTTTTAAAATCTCTATTAGTATATTTAACTATTGGTGATAGCTTAATTTTTACCTCTGTAAAACAAAATTAGCTTTTATATTTGAACCAAGTAATGTTAAAATAAATGCATTTCTGAATCAGTATTGAAACTAAGAGATTAAAGACAAGTGTATGCAAATTTATGCTATAGGAAAATCTTTTTTAAAATAGTATCTTCAGTTTATCTGACAATAAAAGTATGTATTTTTCTGGATTTATTTTTAGCTAATGATYAATCTAATGCTGGAAAAATGCTTTAAAAGTGGAAAGTATTAAAYACTAACGTGTGTATTGAGTATCCTGAGGAAAAGTCTCTGTGATGATCCCTTGCTGAAGTGTTTTCTCTTTTCTTTTTTTCCCCCATTCTCCTCTGCACCTCCTCCCCCACACATGCAGAATGATGTAGTTGTTTGGAATACAAGTGCACAAAGCTCTCACAATGAGGTAGGATCCTAGTGTCATTCTTTTGTCTGTGTTTTGTAGATCATCAGTTGACTTTTTTTTTTTTAACTGCATGAATATTTAATATACAAAAGTGAACCAACTAGTTGAATATCACAGAAAACATGATTGAGCTAAGAAGTGATGACTTTCATTTTTTCATTCTCATCTTCATAAAGATTTAAGAAAAGTAATTTCTGATATGCTTGTTTATGTACTTCCATAGTATTATTAGTATTTATTTATTTTTAACATTTTGCCACATTGTCTTTTTTTGACTCTTTTTTCCACAAAGTGTTTGTTTTTGCCCAGTGAAGTATCATGTCCTTCAGTTTTCAGCGGAAGCTTTTTTTTAATCTTGCTGCTTTCACAGTGCAGATAGCAGAAGATCAAAAACGAAAAGCTCTGAAGAATTCCTTATGGAGATCTTTTTTTTTCAAAAAAGTCTTCTTTTTATGGAGACCTTTTCCTTGTTTCCTGTGCAGAAACAGAGCTTGTTCCTTTCTGCTGCACTGTGTGTGAGCATCTTACAAATTCATGAGCTACCATATGTAAGTGGAAGGGGAGGATCATTTTGCTCTTACTGCAACTTCCAGTTGTTCCCTTCTTCCTTACRTGCAGAGGCCCCTAACCACCTTCCACCAGGCTCAGGGATGGGGCTGTATAGCTCCTGGCTCCACGAGCAATCACTTTTTAAGTAGGATTCCCATTACAGAGTTTAGCTGTAGGACTTCTACAGCGTTACTGTTGGTGGTACGATGGTTGTACCTCACCTTCTCCTATACGCTGCTGCTACTCCATTCTTTGTGCTGTTCTCGTTCAGGCTCAAGGGATATCCTGCCCTGAAGGGTGCGGTTAACTTCCTCCTTTCTGCTTTTTAGGCAGAAATTCAGTGCTGTAGGGAAAAATAGCTATGCAAAATAGAAATGAGTGCAATAAAAGAAACAAGAATATCTAAGGAAAAAATGGTCTTTATTTTATTTTTCTAAATGTAGTACTGCTACAAAAATTTATGCTTTATAATAACCAACTGATTATGTGAAAACACAGAGAAATAATCAGGTGTAGTTACGGACAGACAGAAAATCCTCAGTCTTTGGTCAGAAACTTTTATTTTCCTATGAAGGAATGGGATGGAATAAGAAAGGAAATGTATCTACTACGTATTTTCAGAACACACTATGATTAGATTGTGGCAGAATTCTTGTAGTGGGCAGTGCTGTTAACTTCTGCATTTTATGCAGTTGCTTGTGCTGAAATATTCTGGACAGTGCTCTTACTCAGATTTATGTTTTTGAATTGCACAGAACAAGGATAAAAGTCCAACAATGTCTCCTACTGCAAACAACATGATCCCCTTTGGCCTGAAGCCACGATCAGGTAATGTAGGAAAGGAACGTGACTGTTTTGCTTGTAAGCTTTCAGAACACTTCTTCTTTGTACCCCTATTTTGTTGACTTCTACTGAATGAAATAATTTCTATGCACTTTTTTACATATGTTATTGATGGAGGTCTCGGGTTTTATTTCCATTAGAAGACAGACATGAAACATTTTTTGTATTACTGCTTGAAGAAGGCTAGAACATTTTTAAGGATATAGGTTCAACTTAAAAATGAATTTCTAACAATAGTAAATATTGGCACATTTTATGTGGATCAGTTTTCATCCCTTACTAACAAATTACTCTATAAAATTATGTGGATGTGAGTGTGTGTATATTTATGAAATAATGTATATGCATGTATATGTATGTATGACAAAATACAGTTTATTTACATAAATTATTCTGAAAAATCTAATTACGCTTGTTTGGAAAATGTTTATGTATTACTCTGAAAATATATCAATGAGTCTTTCAGTAGTTACACTTGTTCTAAGGATTAAGTGTTACAGGAAGGCTAGATGTTCTCTTCAGCCAGCAGGTGAGTTTAATGAATTTGTAATATGATAAATCTGCATAAACTCTCAATCTTGTAATTAACATTCAACAGTTCATTTAAAAAAAAATGTTGATGTATTTGAGAGCTTGAATGAAAAGCTTTCTTTGAGAACAGGATTAGTTATAGGATTAAATTCAATTTTTAATCTTCTGTGTGCCTATATAGTCAATATTGTTAAGTCATCTTGCATCATCTTTAAAAAAAAACCTTAGGTTTTTCAATGTATTTCAGCTTCCTAAGACTGTAATTCTAGTTTCTGTCATTCACCACAAATGCTTTTAATCAACCACCAGAACCTTGCAGTTTCCATCATAAAATATCTTGGCGATGATGGCAGCAATTTCATATTTGAATGTATTTTAAGAAACTGTACCCATAGATTTGTTTTAAAAAAGGTTTTAAAGGGCAAAGAAAATGTTACTGAAACTTATTTCATTAAGAAGATATCTTACATTTCCCATGTAGTTATGGTGTACAAGCTAGGCAGGGTACCAAAAACCTTTAGATTCATTCAGCTGCATTTGTTAATTTCTTGGACTGTTCAGCTCTGGCTCTAAACTTTTATGTTCCCGATGCCTTAGATAAGTTATTATTTCTTAATATATACAAAATAGGGTTTAAATGATGAGCAAAGGAGCCCTTTGAGACTTGACAAAAACTCTGTGTGTTGGGTAGTATTGCACAGGTAGCAGTGACGGCAGGATAAAATCATTTGGAGAAAAACATGTAAAGGCAAATGGGCGCAGGCTGTGTTACTGCTCTAGCTGGCTGTGGCCTATGTTCTGTGGAGCCCCTGGCGAAATCTGCTGCCAGGGACAGGAAGCAGGATTGTGAGAGACGATGCAAGACTTTGACTTCTTGCTCAAGTGTTAGTTGAGAGTGTACTTCCTAATCTTGGCGTATCAGTGCACTTGTCCTGTATTCAATGGCTATTATATGTAAGGGGAAAATTTTTTTTCAAAATGGACTAGAGAAACCTTTTTTTAGAGGATTTACAGAGGGTTGAATTGCAAGGGTTGCAATTCCTTGCAATGTATCTTACAGGTCAAATGATAGAAGAAGCAGATATGCAAATCCTCCAGTTCTTCCCCATGGGCACTGTAGCTGTGTGTAGCCTCATTAAATACCAAAGTCAGTTGGGTGTAGTCTGTCTGTCGTTTTTCTGACTGTAGCATTACCAAATCATTTATTTTAACCACTTTGAGTACGCTGATACTGTGATGTCTTTTGATCCTTACTGTGGGTTGTGGAAAAACTGAAGTCACCAGTATTCCATATCTGAGTTTATTTTCCTGTGCATATTTATTTTCCTCTGCATATTTCCTCTGACTACAGAATCACCAACCTAGAGCCATTATTGCAGAATCTTTCACCTCTTCACATGCAGTTTCAGTCATGTTACCTTAAGTTTACCTCGTGGTAAGACAGTAATTTGGCAATAGTAACACTTTTAAGTCCAACATAAAACAGCAGTATATTAGCTATGTAGCACAACACAACAAAATGAAACCTTGCAAAGGAGAAGTGACACTGAAAATTGTTTCCTCTCCTGATACTGCTTTCGTGTAGTATTCAAATTTGTAGTATTCTGTGTAATATTCAGATTTGTTTTGCTTAGACCCAAGAATATTTTTACAAATAAAAGCAATATGTGATTGAAAAAAACAGCACGTTCTTCAATTTTGCAAATTTTTCCCTATTAAAGCTGGTTAGCTTGCCATGTCTCTTATTCCTTTACTTATCTTCCTCTTAAAGCTTTTTGTGCAAGTCTTGTACAAATTTGAACCATTTTGTCACTAAGCTTGTGCCTGTTAATTATATACTGTTTTATTTCTACAGAGCTGATCTTGAGGTCCAGCAGTTCTTTGTTCCAGAAAAGTTTTTCAGCTCAGTTGGTAGTTTATTTTAATAGTTTTTCATTTAAGTTCTGCATGGCCTTAGGGAATGAACTTTAAAACTCATTGAAAATGACTTTTAGTTATATAGTTCACTAGATTTTACATTTGAATTACTTGCTCCTATAAATTTTTGAATCTAAGTGCAAAATTGATTTTTAAATTATTCCAACTAAAACGTGTAAGGCATACTCTGCAGGGGGAAAATATTTTATATATACACATGCGTACGCACATGCACGTATATATATGGCAAAAATTCAAGGAAAATATATGTAAGCATAACTCTCTGAGATTGGAGAGTTTATTTTCACTATGTTTATTTTCATCTATTTTAAATGGATGTTGCTTTCTATTTAATTTTTTTTCCAACAGATTCATAATGATTTCTGTCTTGAGGAAAGGTAAAAATAAACAGTTTTAGAATTTTGGTAATGATTCCACATGCACAAATCAAAGTGCTTCCAGAGGATAAACCACAGTTGCTTAAACTTACATTCTGTGTGTGTTCAAGACTAAAGGTCCTTTTATTCTTTCATTTTAAAGCTAAGCAAAGCATGGCAAAAATTCGTATATGATGTCTGATTTGATATCCAAAGGAAATGTTTTGAAAGGTAATGAATCTATGTATTTGACCTTTTGACATCCTTTTCGAGGGTCAGATGTTACACAGAAGGTAGAGACAGGCTTTCTGATTTTTCAGTTATTTCCTTCTGCCTTTAAAGTAATTTATAATATGCAGACTTCTCAAATTCACATTAATTTTGAAAATCTTAAAATATTACTGTTGAAAAGAAGTAAGAATTACGAATTTTCTTACAGCCAGAGTTGTTCTAAGGAATGCTTTTGCTTTCTGAAAAGGAGTTGCTCAAAACAGTTAATGAGTTTAAATCCCTTGCACTTGATTCATGAATGGATTGCACTGTTCAGAGTGCTGCCTGCTGTAGAAATTGTGTCGCAAAGTTCTTGCCATAATACCTTTAAAATGGCAGGCCTTGAGGTTTGAACATCTACTAATACCTCTTGCAATACTCAAGAATATTAATTTCTGTCTTTTGCCATTTTGACACTATCCTCTTTCAGAGTTTCTGTTGAACATAGTGGCAGCAACAAAAGAAATAATAACTTTAGAGGCTAAAAGAAGCACAGATAAAGCTGAAAAATACAAAGCAGTGTGTATGAGAAAGTAAAATGTTGTTCCCTGACACATCTGTTTTCTTAGTATAATTTCATTTGTGAATCCAGTATCTTCCAGTAACCTGTAGAGGATTTGAATCACAATGTTAATATCTGTGGACATGCTTAACTTGCTTGTTTTTAGGTCTGTTGCAATACATCATGATTATTAGAAGTAAGCAGTATCTGTCCTTTGAGAGTTGGTTACTGTTTTATAGTCACTGTATATTTATTCATTGTATTTATTTTTTTCCTCAAGAAAACTAATTGGATTGTCTGTGTACTTTGGAGGAGCATGAGAATCCTAATTGCCAACGTAATTAAAGACTGTTTATTATTCGTCATAAATTTGTATTCTGTTTCCCATTCTTGATTCTGCTCAGGGTTTAAGTTTTGCAGGCTCTCACATTCAGCTGAGCTATCATCCCAATAGCCAGAGGCAGTGAACTGACTTTTGGGAAATGCATATCTTAAAAGAGAGAGCTTTTGAGAACCACTGAATATGAAGAGAAATTTAAGATGAAGTTTTATATAACATTGTCTGAATTTTTATCTTACTAATACAAATTCTAGAATTGTGGAGAAGAAAGTTTGTGTGATGAAGTTGCTCTATGGTTACTGATTAGGAATGATATAGAATGGGAACTTTCTCTGCTTACTGAAACTTTACCTTGGCCTGCCTTCTCCTGTAATATTAAATAGTTTATACTGCTTTTTGATCTTAGTACTAATGTGCATGTTAAAATGATTTAGGGTTACAATTTAGTGTTCAGAATGGAGGTAGTTTATAATCTCCATCTTAAAGTGAGGATTCATGATAGTTGCTTGTATCTGAATTACTGTAGATAAAACTTGGAAATATTTGTAGAAAATGGAAAAATGAGGGAAGACTGTAGATAAAACTTGGAAATATTTGTAGAAAATGGAAAAATGAGGGAAGTTCTCATTATTTTGGTGGCCGAAGCAGTAAGGAACAGTGTGATCAGATACCGCAAAAGAATATAAGAAAGTGACATCTCTGTGAAGGGCAGAGAGGGAGCAGTTTAAATTCTATGATGGAAAACAGGAATCCAGTGGGAAGTTTTGAAAGGGTGGATGATGTGCTGACGATAACAAGCAGGAAGGTGATATTTTAAGGATGTTCCTGTCCAGTTCTGAAACACTGTAGAATGGAGATTTGGAGAAAGCTCAAGAGAAAAGCCTTTCCACAATCAAGTCAGGAGACAAAAGTGCAGAGTAGATGTGGTAAAAATGGACATTGGGGAATCAGAGGAACACTTGAGGGGTGTTGCTGTGACTAGTTCAAGAAGAAAAGGCATGATGAATGCAGAATAGGGACTGTGTTGCTTTTCAAATTTAGCTCCATAGTCAGTTGATGCGTAGTCATAAAATGTGAGCGTGGTATGTTCYTGCAGCCATGTTGCTGTCCACTGAATAGTCTCTGAACTCTGTTGCAGCCAGTGTGGGGATGTTAAGTTTTGCATGCTCTAGGAAGCCCAGTTGGATCATTTCTGAATCTGCACTTGTTAGAAAACTGTCTGCAGAGCAGGTTTTCCGAGGCTTGTGATGCAGCACAGTCATCCTTTGGAGGCACTGTATGTCTGTTCCTGTCCTTGGAAAGTCTCCAAAACTTTCCAAGAGTTAAGAGAAAGGTGTTCTTATGACACAAAGTTACAATATATAACTAAATACTGAGTCTCTGAAGTTATTTTAATTGCTGAAACTTCACAGCTGATGTCCAGCTATTGATTCACTAGGTCAAGATTTTCTTTAGGCTATAGAGCAAAATCTATGGGTACTTTTTCTTAAAACGTGGTTGTAAATGGTTGTGTGAAGTGCTATGGTTATGATAATCTTGTTAAGCTTAACAGCCTGAACTGCACATATAATGTATGACTTACAAGTACTAACATTTAACTTTTCGTTCTTTATTCTGCATCATATTTCATTCTTTTCTTCAAAAATTATGCGTTTTGTATTAATCATCTTTGAACTGCATCTTCATTACCATACAATCCTAATRCCACATATGAAATGCTGCTGCTGCCCTTCCCCCCCCCTTTTTTTTTCCTGGTCCTTATACTGCCATGGTTGGACTGGCTGTCACTCCSCTCCAGCAGACCCATCCCTCACTCTTCCTCCTATCTCCTTCAACACACTTACACAGGCACAAACATGGGACAGCTATAGCTACAGTATCCCATCTGAAGGAGACAGTGACAATGGTAGGTGTTCTGTAAATATTTCCTTAATTTTATGTTTTGAGAAAAATAAATATACTGCAAATGCCCCATGTGCCAAAGGATGAAAGACAGTACTCTTGAGGGAATGTTTAATAAAACCAAATGCCTCAGAGGATGTGTATTAATTTGCTGTAGAATATGTAGAATTAGAAGTAAATGCGCAAGGCATGTCACTGTCTTCAACTCCAGCAAAACAACTTTTCCCATGATAGCCAATCCTCAAACTACTTCCAGTGCAGGTTTATTTATTTGTTTTACTTTTAAGGCTTGTAAAAGTTTTGCTCAAACATCAATTAACTTTTGCTTTTAGCTTATTAATGCATTTTTCGTTTATGATTTTTTTGATCAATACTGACTTTGTTAATTAAAATGTCATGTTCCCATCTGCATTATTGATGCAGGTGCATAATTAATTTAATTACAAAAGGAATCCATGAAGTCAATGCTTCCTGGGTTAGAAACAAAGCTTGAAAGAATCAGATAAGCAAAAAGAATGTGTCCAACAGAAACTGTTAATAATCCGTCAAACTTCTCTGTGCATAGTGAGGGCCAGATACATTAGTGGACGTGGCTGCTGCTTTGTTTTGTTTTGTTTTTTTCTCGAAGGCATTATTGTTGTAGTAGGTTGAGTCTTTACACACAATGCAAAAGCAAGAGAAAATTGGCTGTGTTTGGGCTGTTGAGGTTTTATGCTGCATAAATAGTTAACTATCAGATGGAAGAAATAGAAATAGAAACTAGACAAACCATTTATAAATATTCGATACGTAGATTTTATTTTATTTTTTTTTAAGTAGAACTGTGGTTCTTCCAGTTGTGGCAAAATAGAGTGGTGTTCAGGTTTTGGAAGGCAACAAAACTGTCAAAAGCTGGGATCAATGTGAAACATTGAGAGCTGCGTTCTTGGTTTCAATCTGAATGATGAACGCCTACGTTTAGTTTAGAATGCCTGCATTCTCAGTCTGGTTCATTGCTCGGCAGTCCCTGCTATTGCCGCTGTATTCTGGGTTACAAAACCAGTAAAGATAGCATATGTAAGAAACCTGCTCTGTAAAGGAGGTGAGTACACAAAGTTAGAAGTCTGTGATAAAAGTAAGTTGGAAAATTGAAGCTTGCTGCCATGATGGCAGTAATCTAACTTCATGTTTCACGGATGAGCAGCCTGTTGGGGGAGAGGGAAAGGTAAAAATACTTCTAACAGTGCAGCAGTTTTTTTGAAGTATGTCAAGATAAAAAAATAAATAAATCACTCTTTAATTTGGTCTTCCTCCAAAACTAGTTTGTTCCAGACAAAAATMAATCAATATTCCTTTTCTTCTTTTCTTCTTCATTTTGGGAAAGATGCATTTTCTCTGCCAGCAGTATCCTGTTGACAGTTTAGGAAATTGAGACTTGCATGCCTGATTTTACTGAACCTAATACTGTATGTTTCTAATAGGGAAAGCTACAGAGAATTTTGCTAAGTCAGCTCAGTAAAGCAAAACTATCATAGTAAAAAAAAAAAAAAAAAAAAAAAAGTTGTACAGATTCTTTCCTCACTGAAAGTAGGATGAGAAACATGACATAGCACTTCCTAAATCCGAAGTGTTATGAGTAATAACATATTCATAAAGATGACATGTTCTTAATTTTTGTATATGATTAAAATCCAAAATACCACTGCCAATTTTGAGAAACCATTTACAGTTCTCTGGTAGGCCTTCAAATTTCTCACTGACCCTGGCTTGCTGCCAGAGAATATTTCTTATGCTTTAATCTGACATTGTATATTGTGGGACCACGTTCAGGAATTTACCATGTGTTCCTTGAGTCCAATGCAGCACAGATACCAGTAAAGATCACAGCCAAAATACAGTGTGACTGATGAATGTTTAATGATTTAAAGAATTTTGGCAGCCTGGAACGGAACACTTCAGAGAGTGCCTTTGGCCATTACAGACTCGCATCAGTTGTATTTGAATTTAACGATTCAATGTACTGAATGCTTGATGTGATAGCAACTTGATTTTTTTTTAATTTTAGTGCAGTTTAATACTGTAGTATCTAACTTTCTTGAAAATCAATGATACCTACCGTTTACCGGCATTGATTTAAAAACAAAATGAGTTCAACGTTGTAGAACTGAGACATTTGAAGTGCAGGAGTGGTCGTTTAGAATTGAACCTAATTTGAGATGTAGGTGCAGAAGATAGTGTTCATCTTTCTTTTTATGAAAAAAAAAAATCTTTGCACCAAAAAAAGTAAAGCATGGTCTTGCAGGTGTTTAGAATGCTAAAAGAAGGATGTCTATGATTATCTTGTGAAGTTTACTGGAACTTTAGAAGCAGACTACAAAAGAAATCTGTTCTTCCCAGTGGTTTTTAAACTAAATACTCCCAATTGCCTAGTTTTGAGACTATCTAATAAGATTGTTTTTGAAGGGTGAGACAACGTTAGATGGTATTCAGTTATAGTTTGTTGAACAGTTATCTTGAAGATCCCTGAACAGATTTTCTTTACACTCTATCTCTACAGGTTAAATAGAAACAACCCTAAAAATTGGATTGAGTGAAGTTTCTCACTCAAGAGCATTGTTAAGTGCTGTTTCTTCTATACTCTGCTTTTGCTTTCTTCACTTAAGTAATGCGAACTTACTCTGGATTGTGAAGATCACATCTGGCATGGCTTTCTGATTCTCATCCTTTTTGATGCAGCAGATTCTGTTCCTTTGTCCGTGTGTCATATACTGAGATCTCAGGATTTGGAGCATTCTGCTYGTCTGTAAAAACGATACTCTTTAACGTATGAAATGGATGGAGGTGACAACATTGCCCAGTGCATCACTTAAAGTGATGCCTACCTGAATGCTCACCTTCGCTAGGATGGAATGACAAGCTGTGTATTACCAAAAGCAAAGAAGCTTTTTATTTTATTTTATATTTTTAATTAGTGAATAGTTGTTAGCCACAAGCAAAAGTCTGTGTTTTTTTTTTTGTTTGTTTGTTTGTTTTTGTTTTTTTGTTTTTTTTCTTTTTGTTTTTTTAATTTGAGTATAGCTTTGTAATACAAGTTATTCAGGCACGTTACCTCTTTTAAGCTGTGTTTCCTCTCTTTGTGAAATGCTAGTCAATTCAGAAATAACTTTTCTGAGTTGATTTTCTTTTTGTAGTATATAAATTCTAGATTCTTATTTTTCTCAAGACTGCTTTGTTTTTAGAAATAATCAACAGTGTTTACAGTCTGCTAACTTAATTCCTTAAATTACCCAGATCCTTTGCTCTTTCATTATATCCAGTACCTTAAAGTCTGATGGCATATACAGAATTTTGTAGTTGGAAATAAAATCCRAATGCTAAGCTGCTATACCTTCTCTATACAATCTTAATTAAAGCCTTTAAATATGTTTTCCAGTCACCATACTGGTAGAGGTCACAGATTTCTTCTATGCTAGTCTTTGAAGTACTACAAAGAAAAATGTAGAATGCTTTTATAGTAATATGTAGGTAGGTAGAAGACAGCCCACAGCTTTTTTTGTATTTTAGCAGGGGATCTTTTTCCCGTTGCTTGTAATTCTAGCAATTACAGTAGTAATCTTAGAACCTCATGGGCTCGCTAAAGTAAATGAGAAACACATGTACAAAGGATAGAAATTGTGTCTTGAACTAAAACATTCCCCCAATTACAAAAATTTGTTTTCAGTGTATATAAGAAGCCATTACAAAAGTCTTATAATTTCAGTACTATATTTGCAACATTCAAAATGTTTTCATTATAGGTCTGTCTTTTCTTATCCCACTAACCTACTTTTTTCAGTGATCAAAATTTGAAAATACTGTAAATGGTATAATTTTTAAAATTCTTTAGCAGATAATTGGAAATTGCATTAGTGAAGCTTTCATTACAGGCAAGCGAAGGACACACAATAGAGTGAAAATTATGCTGGCGAGCTGTTTTGCTCAATCAAGTTTTAATTTAACAAGATTACACCTTCTTGTATTAAAATTCAAGTGTTATTTTTTTGGTGGGTTTTAGTGTTTAAAAAAAAGGGTTAAAGTTATTCCTCATTAAGTTGTTAATGAATTCTGTCATGGCAGCCTGGCTTTGAGTAGTGAGGTTTTTCTATAAAGGGCTTGCTTTTTTTTTTTTTTTTTCCTCCTTCTGGCAGAAGAGACCATAAGTCTCCTGTTTTTAAATATAAAAATTATATATTTTGTCATAAACTGTTCTGTAAATTCCAGTTAAATTCCAGTGGAACTACACCAGTTTCTACCCTTACTTATACTGCCCTTAGTTATATTTTTAAATGAGTTCAGTAAACAACAAGATTTGTGTTACTCCAGATTTGCCACTGTTGTTTTACTTTTGTAAATTAAATGAGAGCAGTATAGCCTAGTTTGTGCACATGCCTTTGGAATAGGTAGATTTTTCGTGTCATTTAAGCTAACTTAAGCGAAATGAAAATATTATTGTTTACTTCCTTAAGTTTTTACAGCAAAAAACAGCTTTTACAAATGTTTTAAAAAGCCTTGTTTTCTTTTCTCTTTAGAGTTTGCTATCTAAGGCTATATCTGTACTCGTAAGTAAAATGGACCAGAGACAATTCTTTAGCACTGAGGTTAGTTGGCACAGTATGACTCAAATACCTAAACACTCTTACTTTCCAGAACAGGATGGCTGCTTTTAAGCTGTCTTTTGGGAATGTCCTTGGCCCGTGCTATTCTCCAGACTCCACTCAGATGTTGTTTAGAAGAGAGGTAGTTTGCATGGACCAAAACTGTGCCAGGGAGCAGTGGATGATCATGGGCCATTGCTCTGATCCATCCTCTCACCACGTGTAGCTTGCAGGTGTAGCCTTTCGTACAGAAATGCAATCCATCACTGTAATATCCTAATACTTTGTAATCTTAATAACTGTTAATAACTTTGTAACTGTCTGCCAACAATTCTGTGCAACAGGGGAGGCTAAACTCAGAGTTTCTGAGAGATTGTAAGACTTACAACAGAGAGGTCTCCAAAGACTAATATCTGTACCACTGGGACATTTTCTGTTTAACAAATTACTGTATATGCTGGATTTCATGTTACTTAAATTTAGACTGAATAAATCAGTCAAAGTCAAATCTTACTATAAACTTCTTGACTTCATCACCATCTGTCATTAGTCCAACATTTTTTTTTTCAAATATTTGTAGATGCAGGTTAAATCATGTAGTTGTCTACTTAAAAAATAATGTCAAACTAAGTATTTGGGAAACTAAATTCCATGAATTGTGCTGTAAATAGTGTATGTAGGTGCATTGTAACAAAGTACAAACATTAAAATTTTTACAGGGAAGTTTATCCTTTACTGTAATATGTAGAATATATACTATGTGTTACTAATTATTACTCATTTACCTTGTTGAGACATACATAAAATAATTTTTAAAATTATTGGAACAGGCATTATCTAATAATGACTAGGTGCCTGGTTGACCAGGAATGAGTTCAGAAAGCAGAAGCTCTGTATTACTATCTGAAAAGAGGAAAATTGGTTCTTCTGACAGGTATTCTTGTGAGGTATGGGCTCCCCTTGCTGGAAAACATGTGCAATAGAGAGAAACTAGCAATAGTCAACACTGCCAGAACTTCCTCGTTTAGAACATTTCTCTATAAATATAGTATATAATGGAAACTTTTATAACTAATGCTTTTGATTATTTGTAAATCAGTTTTCCATATTTCATTTAGAAATTTTCATTGCAATTTTCTACTTTCTTGAGATTAACCTTCCTGTTCCCTTTTGTTGAAATATGTCTTCTATATGAATAGAGATGAATAAAGAATATTGATGGTTACCTTTCCATAACGTATTTTTGCAGTCTGAAGGAACTATACTCAAGAAATTCAGAGGAGCAAAAGTCTAAGCAATGATAACTATGGCCAGACTGAATGAAGGCCATGATAAATACTCTGTGCTACTTGCCAAATTGAATGTAAATAACATAAATATGAAATAATGGTATTCATAGAGAATTATGTGAAATGTTGCCACTGCTAATGTTGCTGCAGTGAGGTTAGTAACACCATCTAAATATGGTACTACTATTTGAATACGTTTTTATCTAAATATTTTATCTGTGAGAGAAAGTATAGCTAAATTATTGTAGTAGTACAATGAACTTTCTAAAATGAAAATCTTTACTTAGAAATTGGAACCAGTGTTTTTTAAAAATGTGATAAGAGATGTTTGTTTTACCACTTAAAAATTATAAGCAGTCTTCAATAAACTGTTACAGAGCTATTAATGCAAGGGTATAAATTTAAACTCAGAACAACTGGAGTTTAATAGAAGTAYTCTGGTAAAAGACTTTACATTCAAAAAAGTTGGGAGTTGATTTTGTTTGCATTGTAGCATAGTGCTACACTATGTTTAAGTTCTTTCTTTGAAAAAATTAGTGTATTAGTAAAGTGTAAAATAATCTAGATCAAGATAGTGCTTTTGAAATGGCATAATTAAGGTTTATGGACAGTTTTAGTTTATAACAGTAGTCACAGCAACTAGAGTGACAAGTTTTGTGTGTTTGAGTGTATGCGTATATGGAAGTCGTAGTCACACATATGTCTCTGCAAAATATTAGGAAGTACAAGCGTGTTGATACACTGTGCTTTGGAAAYAGAGTTATGTACCAGCCTTGCAGTTTCTCTTCTACAGAGGCAAAGATTAAGTAGCAATGCAGCTGTGGACCTGTTGCATCTGTGGACATACTGTATAGCTTTGCTACTCTCATATTATTTGTAGGTCAGCAGAATGAGTGGTTTTGTTCATCATGTGTGTGTGCTTGTGAATAAATTCTTCTCAGTGGTGCCACTGGTGAAGCCACGTAGTCTGTCTGGAGAGGAAGACTGAGCTGCAGTCGTTATTTGTAGTTCTGTCCTGTACGTTCTCTCCAGGAAACTCTCCCACCGCATCAGTGCCGGGGGTTGATGGTATTAAGGACTAAAGGGTAAAGCTTCCCGACATAAAACTTGTAGAATTTGGGTGTTCCATTTAAAAACCATTTTGTTTACCATGAGGCTTCAATTCCTGAAATTATTAATTTAATGGCAGCGTAGCAAGTTTCAATTCCTTACGGAAAGTTATAGCTCTGTGTGTGTGGATCACATAGCAGAAGGAAGCAAGTTTGGTAACTCTGACCATAGTTTATCCTGTTACCTCAGTACCTAAGGATATGTCAGGAGCATTTTGCCTTAAGCTCTTTCTGTAGTAAATAAGGGAAAGAGCACTTAGTACCTGTGTGCTGAACTGCCCTCAGGTGATATCCGTCTTTCCCTTCAGCTGGAGAAGTAGCTTAGATTAATAACTTTGTAACTTAACCAGCCTACCTATAATTAGGTAAAATGCCTTATCACTAGACTTAACTGGGATTTCAGAGAATTTCTCCCACAGAAACTCTGCTTTTTTCTCCCCTCTGAGTCCTTCGTGCCAGAGGTTATAGTTTATATATTGGCCCTTGACTGATACTGTTCATTAACAGGTTTACTTTCTGTGGTGGTGCAGATTCAGCCAAGACTTCATTTTTTTTTTCTTTTTTGTATATTTTGAGGACTGATTCTTCTAAAATTCATCTTGTTATCCAAACCACAACCTAACTAAAAACTTACGGCATGTCAATCGTTTTTAACAGTAGTATATTTACAGCCGAGTGTACCTTTTTTATGATGAATTCATCACTTTTTATTCTCATAGAGGTCCAATCAGCACTTTCTACACTTCCATTTTTCTGGTTTGCCTATTAGAAAATAAAAGGCTGTTCTCTATCCCATTTTTTATCAACCCAGTAAGTTGCAATCATCTAGACACTGCCAGAAGCTAAGGATGCCAAAGATCTCCACTGGGTTACTCTGCTATTCCTCCTCTTTCTTACACAGTCGACAGAGAAATGGAAGGGAAGAAAGCAATCAGTCTCATTTGCTGCAATGCTAGYAGCCATAACTAGAGCAAATGAGCTAATTATTCTGACGTGGGAAAATAAAGCATACAAGTATGTAATACAAAGCAACTTATAAAGCAGAACCCTTATGATTTGAAAGTGCATATGTATATTAATAGATTTAGTTGTCTGTGAATTAAGTTCCTTTGGAAGGTAAAGAAGCCTGCTGCTGAGTTTGAGGCAAATCTGGATTGACTCCTGTCCACAGTGAATCTAGGCAACCCACAAAAAAGCCCTAGTATGTAACAAATTTGTCTAATCAGACTAATGTAAGTTAGTTGATGTATTTAGTTGGCTTCTTCTTTCTAGTGGTGGATGAGCAGGAGAGAAATCTGAATCTTTAAAAGGCTTAAATTTACAGAGTTGGAACTGAGCAGTTAACTGTGTATAAAATCAGMTGTTTCTAGGCTTTGCATTTTCCATGATATGAATTGGYACTTAGGGTGTCATGTTGCATTCAGAGAGAGAGAGGCAGAAGAGTAATAGTACAGGATGCTTCTCTCTTTTAAGCAATGTCATTTTTCATATTAATCAAATTGGCCCAGTGAATGATGAACAGCTGACTACTGCATTTTGTGAAGCTGTAACTGAGCATACATCTTCCTGTTTTTCATAACCATTCAAAACAATCATTGATTGATTACAAAGCAGAAAAGTGTAGAAGTACCTATATACAAAGACTTCATGCACATACTCGAAGGAGCTGTGTGTGCTTTTTGGGGCGAAGTGGCATAATTCACAGAACTAGGATTGATAGAAAGGAGTACTATGAAGAGTTTGTGCAATGCTGCATTTACAATATGACTTTTTAAAGTAGGCAAACTTACCAAATGGCTGTAATGTTRAGTTCCTAGTAATCGAACTCTTAAACTTTTTTTTCCTGAGTCCTGCCAGTCTCTAATAAGCAGTTACTGTCCTGTCTAGGAAGATGCATATCACAGCCAGTTTTGCAGCTCAGCATCTTGTTGGAGAGAGCTCTGCTTAAAAACAGTAAGAGGCATTTCCTCACATGTTGGATATAGTTTTCTGTAGATCAGAACCTCTTAAGAGACAATGCTAGTGCTGAATCATCTGATAAAACTTGTCTGTCAGAATCAGAATTTGGTTGAAATATTATATTCACTCCATTGATAACATATGATGCAGTTCTGAGAAATATCCAGAAAATACATATTTACAGCTGCAGCCCAAGATCAGATTTTTTTGTCATCCTTAGAACAGAGAAATAATAGTTTTTGCTGAAGATGGTGCCTGAGGATTTTGCTTAATTTGGACATCAATAAATCAAGGTGTTTGTTCTTAAACTAAAATATGTCTTTTTTAAAAAAATTATAGTGTTCTTAAGACCACAGAGAAATTTGGAATCAATAGACCCGCAATTTACAATTCGAAGGAAAATGGAGCAGATGAGAGAAGAGAGAGAGCTTGTGGAACAGCTACGTGAGGTATGTGGATGTTGGTAGACTGTAATTTGTCATTATGGTGCATATTTTTTAATTTTTCTTTGGGAAAGTTGTATAAGTAGGAGAATATCAAGTATGAAAAGTGAAGCAGTATGCTTCTGCAAATCACATTAGCGAGACCATTCCTGAAGTGCTCTATCCTGGTCAGATTGTCTATATTTCAGAAAGTGTGTTGTAAAAACAGCGGAACACAGTGAGAAAGTGTTACCTGAACGACATACAGTTAAACAGCAAGTCTTCTACTGGGAGAATTGATGTTGACATTTATTTAATTTCATCAGAAAGGATGAATTGATGGCTTAAGAGGTAGGGAGGTCTAAAAACTGTCTTCTGCCTCTGGAGAAGTCTTTAATTTGGCGAGTAAAACACATAARTAAACCTAGTAATTAGAAGCAGAATTGGACAAATTCAGATAAAATCAGGCACTTCTGAATACTTCATCACTTGAAGATCTGAATATACCAAAAATAGTCTCATGTATGTAGAAGCTAGGGCCTGATGCAAAAATTGGTCTGTATAGTTCTGTAAGGGCTGTGTTACATAGCTAATACTTAGGGTTACCTAAGTGTTTGTATGACACCTGCTTAAACAAGAATATTCACTTTTCTCCTTACTAGATAATACTGAAAAGGGATTCTGTTTACTGTGGAACTATGGAGACTTTTAGATCTTCATTCTTTTAGCTTGAGCCCTTGTCTGTTTAATACCTGGATTAATCTTGGTTTGTTGATCTTGTGCACATAACAGATCTTGCTGAAGTTTCAGAGTAGTTGATTGAATATGGTATATTACCAATTACAAGCTCAGATGATGCCAAAAAGACACAATGTAGGAATTGGATGAGATGGGTGTATTAGTGATGGAAAAGAAGATGGGAAGAGTAATAACAAGCTGTTGTAGAAGTGCAGTAGCCTGATTTTTACGATAATATAGTCAGCAGCGTCAGTGCAAGTTTTTAAATTTCTTTTAAGAGTTATCACAAGTACATAGCAAATCYGAATTGTTCCTAAAAATAATCCTAGGGATTTCTCCCTTGTATCTTAGTATCCTCTCAGTGAAAAGTGGAACAAAATTATTCACCAYGTCAAGAATGATCATACAGACATAATCTAGATCTCTCTCCACTTTACTAATATTAGGTGTTACTGGTAATATTAGATTAATATTTTTGACCTTGAAATACGTGCACTGTCCTTCTTTCCCCTCCACTCTRAAATATTGTGTCCTGAAATGAAAGTTTTGTCATCTGTTGTGAGAAATTGCACTGTAGTCAAGGCATCATGACAGAAACTAAAAGATCAGGCTTATTTGGAAGAATATAAGGAGACTTTTTGAATGAATAAAGTTTATTCTGGTATATTGGGCCTTTTAACAAAAGAAGCAAACTCCAAACCGTGAAATTGTGCTGTACAAAATAGCCCAGAAATGGGATATATGTCAGTAAGTCATAAAGTTAGTTGTTATTGAATAGTTATATCTGTTAGTATATTCTACTTTTGAATTGTTTTATGTTGTATTAGTGTTTAGCGAGACTCCACAGGTATTGGGAACTGCAGCCTTAACTGAGCTAGGCACAAGGCAAGGAGGAAGAATGATTGAATTACTCAGGTTCCTTATTAAAAGGCTAAATGCTTGGTTACCTTTTGTTCACTGCTTCAGCTAAGCCTTATATTGTAAGAAAATTGGTTGATTCTGTCACTCTGAAGATAAATATTCAGCAGTTTTGACATGTTAAGTAGTACAAATTGTCTGCTACTGTATGGATGACTGAAAATAATTCTTCAGTGGTGACAAAACTGGAATGAAATGAGTGTGCTTATTGGAGTTGTTGTTTTTAATTGATTCTGGTCTCAATTATGAGTTCCATTCAACAGAAACAGTTGTACATGCAATCTGCACTCATCAAAAARTTACAGTCTAATATACATTGAATGCTCTCCAGATGTGCAAATTAGGGGTTTAAAGGAAGGAATTTTAAATTATTTTTTGTAAATCTGTTTATAACAGATTATGAATATGGCTTTGAGAATTTTTTTCAAATGTGTAGCTTTCTATATATATCTCATATACAAAACATGTACCTTAATTTATGAWGTAATCCATGAAAACAATACATATATAATTATATTTATATAGATATAGGATTTTTTTAAAGTACTATTGGTGAGTAACTTAATAGTGTCACAGATGACACTAATTTCAGGTAGTCAGTTGATACGCTGGAGGCAGAGCTTGACAGACTGGAGAAATAGATGGACAAAAATCTCATAAAGTTCAACAGCAAATACAAAGACTCGCACCTGTGATGGAAGTATGTATGCAGGCTTACAGGTTGGGCCCTGAATAGCTAGCCAGCATGTCTGCAGGAGAGGACTTGGTGGCCCTGATACATGCTCAGTAGTGTGCCTTTGCAGTGTCGAAGGCCAACAGCTTACAGGGCTGCATTTGTAAGAGTGTAGCTGTCAGATAAAGGGAAGTGACTGTTCTCCTCTCTTTGGCACTTATGAAACCATACCCATGAGTATGTGAGTACTGGTGTCCAGTCTTGGTCTTCCTAGTGAAAAAAAATAAATAAATAAAATAAAAAATAAAGGAAATATATTGAGACACTGGAGTGAGTTCAGTAGAGGGCTTCTAGATGGAGTACAACACAGGCTATATGAGGAGGTGGCTGAGACATGGGTGTGTTTGGCTTGGAGAAGAGAGTGCTTAGGAGATCTGATAGCTAYGTTCAACTGCCTAAGTCTCAGAAAACATAAATCCAGGTTTTTCAAAGGGGGCATGGTGAAAGAATGAGGAGCAGTAGGCACAAGTTGCAGAGAAGGAAATTTCAATTAGATAGAAGGAAGAAACTCTGCAATGAGAGTGGTGAAACACTGGACAAGATTGCCCTTCCTTGGAGATACCCAGAACTTAACTGAACAAGACTCTAATCTAACTTAAAAATTGTCCTCACGTGGGGGTAGGGGTGGCTAGGCCAGATATCTTCACCAGAGGGCTTCAGAAATTCCTTCCAGCCTATATTGTCCTGTGATTCTAAAGAGAATAAGAGAATAATCTATTTTTTTTTTTATCTAAAACACCCATGGTAATTTCAGATAATGTAGTAATGAAGAATAATGACATTGAAGAGCCTCTACTAGGGRAAAAAAAAACTACTTTAAGATAATAGAAGTAATTATCTCTGAGAGTTAATCTAAGCATTATCTCTAAGCAYGGTGTTGGAGTATTTTCAAGATTGAAGCTCTATTTAGGAAACTCACCATATGTAACAATCACCATAGTTTTTTGTTTGCTRGAAAATTCTTAAATATTTTCAAGGCTTTTATTTTGTAATATCAAACTCTTTTCAGTGAGATTTTATTTTAATCAACAGAGAATATATGCATACTTGTTAATTCTGTGTGTTCTGCCTTGTCTTCCTTGTCTTTCTGATCACTCTTGTGCTTCCTAAGTAGTTTTTAGACTGCTAGGGAACAAYTACTGTTTACTTTGTGGCTGAACACTGATTGGCACAGTGGACCTCTAATTCAAAGTTCTGGTGAAGATAAAGGAAATTTTGAGATGGATAAGTAGAAGACTTGGAAGAATTRTGAAAGGAAGGAGCCACATGTATTGTAGTCACATGGCTACTCACATATATATGTGTGTGTTTTTAATATATATATATATAAATACATACATATTCTGACAGCAACATTTCAAGTRATGAGTTCTTTTAAATAAGTTAATTCAGTGACCAACATAAGATAGGGTGGAGGGATTTTTAATCTTTTAAATAATTATTTATATTATTTATTATTATTTATTATTTATATGAGAAAACAAGTGGTTTCCTTGGTAAACCAAAATTAGATACATGCTTAACAAACTGGAAGATGATGGGTATCTATTTTCTGTTTTTTTTTTCCTTCATTTGTTTCTGTATAAAAACATGTACATATTCTTCATTTGCAGAACATTGAAACAAGACTAAAGATTTGTTTGCCTGAAGACTTGGGGTCTGCCCTGATGGATGGTGTAGTTCTTTGCCATTTAGTAAATCACGTTCGTCCTCGATCTGTAGGAAGTATTCATGTACCATCACCAGCAGTAGTAAGTTGAATATCTGGGGGAACTCGTTTTAAAAAATTAGCTTTATTGCCAGATGATATTTGGTTACGTAAAACAGGTTACTGTTCAGTGAATGTCCTTAATGATTTAACAGTGTATGGCTTTGTAATCCCAGTTATTAGGATATATTTCTTCTTGTGTTAAATGTAGAAATGTTATAGACAGAATAGAAGGGAAATATATGCCATAGCAATGTAATATTGACTTACCACAACTAAGGAGGTGAAGGATTTCCTGAAACTTTAAACATAAGGAAAATACTAAGAAATTTAACTTGTCTTAGATATCTTTCCCTAAGGTTTCTCTTTTTTTTTTTGAATGTACGTATTGGTAAATATGTTAGCTACAACCTGATACTCAGTTATGAGACCAGCATGTGGATTTCAGAGGTAATATCTGAGAGCTTCCAAGAAGACAGAGATTAAGAAAAAGACATTTTCTGAGATGGTTTAGAGAAATTTCTTCTTTTTTTGCTTGGTTTTAAATGACTTCTGTTCTCTCTTTGATAAAAACATGACATTGCCAAAATATGCAAACTTGAATTTTTGGGGCAAAAACTTAGGTTTTGTTTCTGGATTTAAAACAAAAAAGATATTTATATATATCTCATGGCATTGTCTTCTGTAACACCAAACATTTTAAAATCCACTTTCATTTTGTTTTGCCTTTGTATTGCTGACATTGTCCTGCTTGAAACAGTCTTCAAATGACCTTAGCCTAGAAAATCAGTTCTTTAAAGTCTGTTTTGCGTTAATCTTTTTTATTTTTTTCTCCCCTCTCGCATTTTTTTTTTTTTTTTTTTTTTTAATTTTTACAGCCTAAACTTAGCATGGCCAAATGCAGGAGAAATGTGGAAAACTTTCTGGATGCCTGTAGAAAACTGGGGATACCAGAGGTAATTAAGAGTGTCATTTCTAAACAATCAAAAATGCAAAGCACACAAGTTATTTTAAAGCTGAAAGATAAATTTGTAAACTAGCATTTTGAGCAATAAAGAGGTGTAATATAAAAAAAATCTAAAAATATGATTTATCGCTTCTTTATTGCATTTCAGTGGTTGATCTCATAGCACTTAAATTGCAAATTTTGTCTTAAGCTAATAATTCAGTATTATCTTCAATACTTCCTTATATTTGCTGTGGAAAATAACTAAGGAATATAGTAATTAGGTMATATAATAATACAGTTAGGTAAAATTTAACTCATTTCCTTGTATAATTATAACTGCATTTCTTTCCAGTGCTTTTAGAATATGGACTTCATTTGTTTTAAGTTTTGATTTCCTTTTTTACTCCATTAAGTACTTTATAGTATGCTGTGTAAAAATRACCAATTACACTCATGTCAGTACTAGAATGATTTTGCACTGATACGAAGGTGACTGTTTTCTGTCTGTTAGCTGTGGGATATACCTGATGAGTAAGATTCTTATTTAATGTAAAAGTAAGCGTTTTGGAAGTAGGAAGTTGGAAGYAGGGAAACTGCAGTGCTTGATGTTTTATTCTGTTTTACGTTTAAGAGTGGCAGCATTTATTATTGTCTAATTTATTTTCATGTTGTCAAGAAAATATCTTTAAATTTGGAGATACCTCTTTGGAAATATTTCARAATCTCGCTTACAGTCTAGCAGTATATATTCGTAAAACGTTTATTTCAAATACTTGACTCTCAAGTGTTGTACTGAGGCTTTTTTTAATCCTCAGATATGAAAARTGGCGTGATGTATTTTCACCGTGTTGTTGCCTACTTATGATAGTATGATTAAGACTGAATAGGTTTTAGTCCATCTTTCAGGAATGCTGAAGCAAACGGATAATTTGTGTATTTCCTTCCCTCCCCCCCCAACCCCTTTCCCCATCTCCCTATTTGAAAGCACAGTGTAGTGAACAGATTTCAAATTGGGAAAGAATTCCAGTTTGAGTACTTTRTAATTTATCTATGTTTTAGTACTTGATTTGGAGGACAGCAAAGGTAACCATCRATTCCTTCAATTTTAAGGAAATTGAGGGACTTTTTCTTACAATTCCAATGAATGGTTCATAATAAATGAAATTTGAGAATGCATTAGTGTTATGGTCTGGGCCTCTGAGTTTTAATGGTTGATTTAATTGTTGTAATTATGTAATTTACGTGTTAGAAAAGTTTTCATAGTATAGGTAGAATTTCTCTTCAGAGAAGATCAAAAAGACTGTCTCTGCACTCTGGGGTTATAGACAAAGCAGATGTGGAGCGTTTGTTGAGCTGCCCAAACTTTATTGTCTTCTAATACGTAGTAACATTTATTCAGCAAAATAGAATACAGATCAGTTTTTCTGGATATAACCGGTTGGGAAAGAAGAAACAAAAGGTGGTTGTTCTTAAGAGATCTTTTTAAAATGGAAATGGAAAAGGAAAATGTAYAATGAGTTCCTTTTAGTGCCATATTACAGAGGGTTAGCTAAATTGAGTTGATACTTTTACTATGGATTTTCTTGTTATGGATTTCTATCAGTAAACTTATTAGAAAAAAAGAAAAGTGTTTTTCTGGCACTTTCATATATTTTCACTCTTCTTTACAGCTTCAGTGAAATTTGTGAGAATTTTTATAGATTTTTGCATTTTATTAAAGTATATTTGTTGCAAAATTACACAAACCCTTAAGCAAAGAGTTAGATATGATCAACCTGATATGTAAAATTTCTGACTTCTGAATCTTAACTGGGCACTAACTTCTCTTGAAGGGAAAACTCATTTACTTAAACATTGAGTGAATCACTTGCAATTGCTGATTTATAACAGATTGTAAATACTCTGTGGATATTCTTCCTGACCAGTGTTGGCAACGGGCAAATGGATATGTTTGTGTTAGATGTTATGAAAATCCGTCACGTTGCAGAGCTAGGAGCTGGATGGTAGAATGTTGCTGCATGTTGGAGAGGAAGTGTATGAGGAGTCCAAGGTTGTATGATAGCAAGCTGTTATTATTATATGACTAGCTAGCAGAGGAAGCATCTTGGAAGGTTTTTAAAGAACTGCAGGTGATGTATTTACTGATGCTTCAGACTGATGTATTTACTCATGCTTCAGACCTCACCTAACTACCTCTGGAGAATCCAACTAAAGGAATGCAGTGAAATATTTCCTTTTTTGAACAAGCATCTTATGGGAAAGTGATAAATTCTGCTTGTGGATCCCAATATCTGTAGCATTTTTGTTGTGATGTTTACCTCAATGCTTAGTTCCTGAGAATTACTTGAAGATTCAACTGCACAGTTTTTGTAAGGATTGAAAAGCTTCATAGTTCCTGTTGATCTGGTTTGAGTTATTTATGGAAGAAGGTAGAGTACATGTTATTCCTCAAACTCCACACATTCAGAAGAGTAYCCTGTCAGATTATGTAAAAGGAAGACAAGAAAATTGCTATATAAATTACTATACTGATGTAAATGGTCCCTTACTTCAGTTCCTTTCAGGATTCAATTCTTGGGTCAAAAACAGTTTTCCCAGAATGATCCTGGGAAACTTTCTGCAAGTGTAGAGTATACAGTAGGCATCAATATCCAGGTGTGTCACAATGAGCCTCAGGACTTAGCATTTGGACTGAAGAGTCGCAAATACAAAACACAAGAATAGGATCATCTCTTTGTAATAGCTTCATGAGTAGATGATTCAAAAATGTTGTGTGCCAGCTGGAATCAGAAAGCCATAACCTACCAGATTAGAATTTCAGTATGGAGGTGAAGCAGAAGAACATATACAGTGGGTGACACATTCAAATCATTTTCTGTTAATAGCCATATGGTGCACCTGGTCATATGCAAAAGGAATGGGCTTAGATGTGTTTTAAGGGGGTCTGGCTCTAATGCTTTAATAAAAAACAAAAGCAAGGTTCTTACTGAACCAGTAGGCTATCAGAAGTGTGAGAATTGTAGGACGAGCAGCGTGTGTCCAGTTCTGCCGCTTCCTTTTTTATTACAAGAAAATCAGAGATCTTTGTGAATTGCATCTTTTTGAGACAAARTTTTTTTTATTGTAAGAATTTTGCTTATTGTTTTACACTATTAACTAAAAACTATCAATTTACTTGATCTCCTCTATAATAGCTACAGAATGACAAACAGTCCTAGTTTTTAGCTGGTATGGATTAAATAAGTAAGTGGGAGTWAATGTGCGATAAGTATGGTTGCCTRTCTTTGGGCATTTTTCAGAACGAAATGCGATACTTGGCTGGTGATGTTCACTGAAGCAGGTTGTTGATGTCATATGGTCCCACTACCAACATCTTACCTATCTTGACTTAGCTAAACTACCAATAGTGCACCTACCCTCTCATCCATCGCTTTGGAGATTTAAAAAATAAAGCTACTTTTTGACTTCTGTTCCTCCTTATGAGTGTGTAAATGAGATCCCTGAAGTGTCAAATATACGAGTTCTAATGCAGTTTTGTATTTCTTAATGACATCTCAGGGCTATTAAAAATGATCAGGAGTGTCTGAATTGTTATTTTATGAGTGTATATGTAACATGGAAGTATTTTGATCTCAACYGCTCTTTCAGAAAGCTAGCAGCAACGTATTGAAGGATGATAATATTTGTATACATTTTTTTATCATACAAAGAAACTCGACTAATCATTCATACATAATCTGAAAACATAGTGCCATTTTTATCATCTGCCACATTAGAATTAGTGTTCATACCAGTGGCAAAGCCGTATGCTTTTCCATTTTAGCCTGCATATCACTAGTTTAGTGAAGCTTTAGCTTTTATTCTCGGCAGCTGTTATCATTTTTTGTAATTCATGCAAGAGCAATTTTTCTTAAATATTTAGTGTAATTTCTGTCAAAAGGAAAAAATCAACTGATTTTTGTGAACTGAATATTACTTTATTGCAAGTGGCAGACACGAGCATAACATTGTTAACTGGAGTAAAGTTGCTTGCAGTTCTACTGAAAAATGTTCCGAACCGTCTGTTCATGGAATTATATTGGTGAGGTTTAGAAAAATGAAAAGAAGGCTGTAAAAACGAAGTGTGATTTGAAATGCRAAGTTTTGCAAGTTTTCATCTATATTTCTTCCAGTTCCCAGGTAGTGAACAAATATGGCATATTAGAAATAGGACCTTATGAASATCTTGTCAAAAAGTAGTAGTTCAATAAAGTATTTTCAATGTTTATGAGCTAGTAACAGAAGTAACGTTTTTACAAAGGCATACATTAATTTTTATGCTCAGAAATTTACCCTAATACAATAACTTAGGAATTTGGAGACTTGAGCTGGTCCTTTAATCTCCCAGATATGGGGCCACTTCAGGTTAGAGAAATTGGAGTTATTTTTTTAAAAAAAGGAAGAAAGAAGGAAAGATCTTCCTTATCTACAAACACCTGATGTTTGTCAATCTTCATATAGCTTGAAACAAAGATAGACATAAGCCATCACAATTGATAYTAAGATGGTGGTTTGTGTTGGTAGCGGGTAGTGATAACATGAACTGTTTTGCAGCCARTTGTTTCAGCAGGTTTATCAAGGCTCCGTGTTCCAGCACGTCAGCAGTGGTAGAATAGGGTTGAGTGGGACTTCAGTTATTTTTCAGGTGGAAATGCTATGTCTCTTGAATTTTCAGTCAGCTATTCACAGTACACACACATAAAACAGGAAGGAATGATGACAAGAAATGACTTTCTTGGACTCCAATCATCTTAAGAAGGTTCAGGTTACGAAGGCTTAGCTGTGACCACTCCTTTGGCTCTGAAATCCTGCAATTTCCTGTTTAAATTCTGTTACTATAGCTCACCTCCTTTGAAAGCCAATTCCAATATGTTACCGTGTCAGGCAAAAATTATTCACAAGCCCAGTAGGCTTATGTTAATGCAGGAATTGCCATTAAATAAAACAAAAACAAACAAACAAAAACCAGGAGGCTTTTTGTGGTGCTAAAACTCACAGAACATAGTAAAAGAAGCAACCAAGCAGAGTGTGTCAGGTAAAGTGCTTTATCTTCTACCCAGCTATTTCAGATAGTAATCTTGTTCCCRTTTACTGCAAGGTATATTTTCATTGCCACTTAGGCTTGTTTTCTGATCCGTTCACGTAATGAGTTACTCCTCCGTAGTTGCATCATGGGACTTCCATGAAGCTGCAGTAAGTTTTATCAGGTACGACGCCCTTCGGCAGCCTCTCATCCTGTGCTCGGTGCTGTACGCCTTTTGGCCTGCCGTATGGAGCGAGCCATTCAGTGTGCTGTCGATTCCAGTATTTAAGTTGCAGTATTGCAGACTTACCCTTGACTCCGTGCTGTTAGGGGTGGGAAGTTAGGGGGGTGGTTTTGCAGTCTGCACGTCTGCTCTCGCAGTCACTGCAGGTGCACGCAGAAGGCGAGTGGTTTGTGCGCACAAACAGCTGGCGACGGTTTTGTTGTTCCAGTTCTGTCTTACTGTATGTGTTCGTTCTGCACGCATGATTTTGGCAGCTATACGATTTATTTAATCATGTAGCTTTGTACTCATTTGTAAGCAGTCAGTTCATAAACGTAATGAGTAAGTTTATGTGTATTTTTAGTTTTTACTACTAATAATTGCAAGTCTCTTAAATGAGAAGGGCAGTGCTTGGTGATTCTTTGTTTTTTCTTTTGGAAGCTTTTGGGSGTTTATTTTGTGCTAGGGTAACTATTTGTGCAGTTTTTCACTGTTTTTGCTGTGTCATGTGTTTAGTTTGGTATTTTCATTTCAGAGCATCTGGAAAATTCTGGTAACTTAAGTGAAAATGTGCTCTGCCATTACTGAAAATCTTAAAATTATCTTGGGTTCTGCTACAGAAGTTTAAATACATATAATGTACACATTTTACTTAATAATGTGAGAATATAACAGCAAGTTTTCCATTGCTGCAGAACACACAAAAATAAGCAAAAATCAAAAATTCCTTAGGCTTCCTCTGGTTTCGCTGAAGCACAGCATGGCAGTTTGTCGTATGTGTTGGCTGCTTTTGTATGCTTTGGCTTCTCCAGGATACTGCTTAGTATGGTAATATCTGGTTAGCCAATTCCTCACCCTCTGTAAAAATTAAACCTATTACCAGCTGAAGTTACCATTCTGTAACTCTAGAAATTACTTCCTTCTGCGTTTGACTGCAATAGTGTCTGGTTTTAGGGATTTTCTTTTAATATCAGGAAAAAGTACACTTGTTTTAAAGTTCTGTGAAATATTTATGTAAGTTCAATGTATCTTAGGTATTTTTTTCGGGATATATTTGTGATAAGTATGAAATGAGTCTTTCGTTTGCCATTTTAAAAATAATGCAGTTTTTATTAGGTTTATTAATGTCATTAGTAAAAGTGCAGTATATTACATAGCCTTCATTTATTGTCATGGGGAATCTTTCCTACTTTGTATCATTTTTATTTCAGAAATACTGATCTCCCTAATTGGTAGTAAAGCCTTATTTATAATTTTAGATGGAGTAATATCTTAGATTGCTGCATTTTTGAAGTATTAACTTTTGTTTTGGTTTGATTTTAAACTTAAATATTGTGTGTGCATATTGGTATTTTTACATATGACAATTTTGTGCATCTAGTCCAAACTGCGACGTGAAGTCATTGGTATTTTCTGAAAAGTTAATATAGGATCCTAACCTACTAATAACTTTTAAGATGTTAACTAAGGAACTTTAGTGTTAATTTTTTCAATTTAGAAATTTTGTTAATGTTAACTATAGCTAGCCATTGACTTTTTCAGGTCCTACCGCAGGATGTTATTTAAGGTGATAACTGAATATCAGATTTGGGTTTATATGTTATGTTAGAGAACTTTACATGCTTTTAAGTTTAAGTACTTTTTCTTGAGGCTTCAAAGTGCTGCTGCTTGTGCTTTTAACAGCTTTCTAACTCACCATTTACTATTGTATGAATTAGATTTTACAACTGGTTCCATTTAAGCATCTTAGTAAGAGTAAGGCCCAGGTGAACAAAGGTGTGCAGATCTCACTGAAATAAGTCAATTATATACACCTCCTCACCCTTGTGGATCTGGGCATAATTTTAGAAAGATTTGCAGGATTGAGCTCTTCTAGTTAACATTCTGATATTTTATTATAGCCTTAGTATATAAAGGAAACAAAAGAAAGCTGGTTTGTGTAGTGACTATGACAATACTAGAAAGAAACTATTCCTACATATTTAAGCTAGAATATTGTGATACTTTATTTATCAAACTCTTTATATTTTTGTATTTTTAATTTTATGCACTGTTTTTTTCTGTTCTAATGGCTGCCCTTCGGGATAGGCTGACCTCTGCTCTCCGTATGACATCCTGCAGTCGGATATTCGTCACATTCGAAAGACTGTTGACACTCTGCTCGCCCTCGGGGAGAAAACCCCACAATCAACTTCTACCTTTCGCTCCTGGGATCTAATAGGCTTTTGTCTTTTCCACATACTTTTTATAGTCTTGATGTATATAACTTATCACTGGAATGTGCTAACAGCATAACCTATTCGCATGCGCACACAAACTTTCTGCTTTATCTCTGACAAATTACAGGTACTTAATTTCCTTCCTTTGTCTTAAAAACTTCTCCCTTCCCCCTTGCTTCCCTTCTGTGTAATATCTTTATTAAATTCTTGGATAAGGGAGAAAGAGAGAGAGTAGCATCTTGAACGGATCTGAAGGCAAGTTTCATCTCTTGTCTCCCACTCCAGCTGTAGTCTGAAAGCTAATGTACATCTATATTCATAGCTTGTTTTCTTTTATGTTGCCTAGACTACATGCTAAGTATGTTAAAGCCATGAAGCTGCTTTTATCCCACCTTTGGGTAGGCTAGGTGTGTATCACAAACTGAATAGAACTGAGCCTCTTGCTTTGTGTGAAAAACCTAGAATGATGCAGGTGCTGAAGGAATGGAGGTGGCAGTTCAGCAGACAGCGTTATCTGAGGTGGTTCCAGTCATCTCAGTGTACATTGTGTTAAGAGCACTTAGAACAGCCATCTTTCAAATTATTRTATTTTTTAATCCTTTAGATTTATAAGAATACAGTACCTTTAAAGACTGCTGGTAATCACTACTGTTCTGATTAAATTGCATCCTGGGGCAGTTACATTTTTCTCCTTAAATTTTATTTGAACCTGTTCCTTCAGGTTCCATAGCATAATCATCWTCTTCTGTCACACAAAGCAGCACTGAACTGCTTTTAAATACTTGCTGTGTTACACCCCAGAGATGACTGTAAATTAGTGCTGGATATGTGGAACTCATAATATGCAAGGGGCTCTAGAATATTTCAGAATAAAGATCATGGAGGACAATGTTATATAATAAAATAGTTTGAGAATGAACTGGTAGATTCTTGTATCTGCTGTTCCTACGTGTGACGTCAAGCAAGTCGCGTCACTATCTTGTCTCTGTTTCATCACCTGTGAAAACGCGGGTAATGTGTGTTTGCTTGTGTAACAAATGTAATAAAGGAAAGGGAGCTAGGGAAATAGGTTGTCTAGGCTTTAGTTTCTCCACCATAGCAGGCTTTAAACGATAGATTAGACCAAAATTAGGAAGCATATTTTGACTTGGCCTATGGTTAGAGCGCTGGACTGAATGACCTTTTTATTTCCCTTCTTGAATAAACTGATTTTTAGTTTTATTCCTTACCAATTTGAGATCTACCAATGAAGACTGATTRTAGAAAAGTTGAGAACTGAAAGCTGTAAAAACTCAAATGTAACCCTATACTGTCATTTGCAATATCAGACTAGGTACTGTTGGCTGAATTTTTAGTTCAGAATTTTGCCAGCTCACCAAAGCACTTCAGTGTCATGCCTGTGAAATAAATGCATTCATTTGTCACCGGCTGTTATATCCAAAAATTACTCACAGCTTTTTAGAGAATACTTATCGTAAAAGCTTGTACATTATATTTCTGGTAATGCGGTTATAGTTTAAAGCTACCCTGTAAATATCCCCATTCCACAGATATTTGTAAAAGCTGATTAAACAGCTTCTACGTGCAGTTCTGTTCCCAGTTTCTGTGGACTTTAAATTATAAATAAATACACACAAACACACACACACACATATACATATATATAAAATTTGAGGGATGATATGTGTAATTAGATGTGTATTTTAAGATGGAAAAATTATTTTCAGACAATGGATAAATCTGACTTTCTAAAAATTTGAGTGTCGGTCAGCTCCCAGTGCATACATATAGTGAGCCTATTATCAAGAGTGTCTTTTGTG
This sequence comes from Rhea americana, assembly GCF_003343005.1. NCBI lineage: Eukaryota > Metazoa > Chordata > Aves > Rheiformes > Rheidae > Rhea > Rhea americana. The sequence continues at coordinate 2,807,093 of NW_028187144.1, read as the reverse complement.
GCTAGGCTTGCGTTCGGTGAGTGCTTCTAGATTCTGTATACTTGAGGGAACTGTTCCTGTTATTTGGGCCCATAGCTATGGACGTGTTCTCCTTCTGCATAGGCCTGTCTTTTAACTGTGTGTGTAATCTCAATGATTCCAGTACAGGAAACCTGCTTAGTCAGAGTCTGAACTTAATTTTTAAGCTTCCACTTTCAAAAGATTTTGGTCTTTAATTTGGTTATCTTATTTTAACAATGTTGCTTTCCAAATGACATAAGTCTTGAATCAGTTCAGAATCTATTAATACATGATTCTTTATATTCCAGTGTATGGACTTGAGATAAAGATAGGGCTGGGATTTTGCTCATACTCCCAGAAGAGGTAAACAGATCTTCTGCCAATGCCTTCCTGCATTGTGTATTTCTTGCATAGTACCTATCCATCTATAATTTGTATAACTTTAACATTTCAAAATAAGAAAATCAAGTGGCTAAAGTTTATGCTGCTATTTTAATCTGTATCTCTGTTATTGTCTAACGTTGTGTGTGATTCCCTGTGGCGACCAATAGCTTTGAGAGCTATCACAAGATACGCTTCAAACGTAATGGAAATGTGAAAAATGCCTGTCTACTCCTCTCTGAAGCTAAGAATTCTCCCACTGAGTGGGGAGGTGGAGACTAAATTGTGGATGTAGCTAATTAACCTCCTGTGTGGTTCTTTGGTCAGTTCAGAGACTGGTATCTGTGCTGTCGTTCCTGTGGTGCTGATGCTTGGGAAACCTACAGTTCTGCCAGCTGGCTGCTCTTTACCTTTTAGGAAATCCCACTATTGGGACATTCAATTTTATGCAGTTGGTACTTACTCCTCACAGCCAGTCCCATGGCTGAGTTTAAGACTCTGTTTCAGAACAATCTGCACTGTGGTTCACTCGCACATACATTTATTGGTAACACGAATTACATCTGTTCCCCTTATGTGTGCTCCCCATTTAGTTTTTTCATTGCAGTGGCAACATGGTCATCGGGAATTTTTAAGCTGTAATTTCTTCATAAATTACTCTGCTTCCAGTGTGTACTGTTCCCATTATAGTAATTATTTTTTGATCCTGTTGAGGTCAACTGATCCATATTGTAATAAAGTAATAAGTACAGATTTTAATGGTTTAATTTATTGTAGATGCAGGTAAAATAAGTTTGCATTGAATTGCAACCAGCATTTTGGGGGGAGAGTTTGGCTTTTTTTTTTTTTTTTTTTTTTTCGTGAGCTAAAAAACATTTAAATATTTTCAAGGACAGGCTAGCCCACATGGTCTAATGCAATGATTTTCAAATGCCTCTTTCTTCATATGTATATTATCAAATTTTTTTCAGCCAAAAGCTCTTTATGGATCCCATTTTGTTCTGAATAAGTTTACTGAAAGGCTACATTTAACTTGAGTGGGGTTTGAATTAGACTTGAACAAATAGGTGTTCAGTCCAGTTTTCTGTCCATAGTTATTAATAAGTTCTTTTGAATTATTTCCAGTTATCTGTTTTTCAACAACAAGAAGAGTATTGTTGACATTTTACTCCTGTTATAAAAAATGAAAACTTTTCATACACATAAGAGTAGCAAAAATAGTTGCTTTGTCATTCTACTTTGACAATACAAACGCTGTCTCGTTCATTCACTTTGTTATCCCTCAGAATTTAACATGTAATGTGCTGGTTTAATTAATTTTCTTTATGTAGGTGTATGTTTGCCCTTATTGCTTAATGTGTGTCTATGTTAAGTTTCTAGAACTTTTTCTTTCTTTTAGTTTCAGGCCACTGTTTTCTTAGCACTTTAGAGTGAAATGATGAGGCATTTAACAAGATACACAGTCTACTTTAAATTTTTCTGGCCCAAGACCAGAATCCTTAAAAGGGTCCCGAGTCTGCCATCTGCAAATGCARTTTTGTACATATTAGTAATTTATTAGATGCTTAGAAGATGCACATATTTAGATATCAAACTGACTACATCTACAAATACAGAATTGCAGCTGAAGTATTGAAGTCTTTTTTTTTTTCTGTCAAATTCAGTCGTAGGGGTGTATTTCACAAAACATGAATTGTCCCTGAGAAATTAAAAGAAAAAATAATGAAAGATACCCATAGCCAGAATCACTGCACGTTTTGATCTTCTGCTCTTTTCCATTGTACTTCAAATGCTGCTACTTGATATACATACAGATGTCGCCAGTAATACTGGATCAGGAAAGTATATTCAGAAAGACATGATGTCAGATTGCCTTAGATATGTGAAAAGGTAAATGTTTGCTAAAGTTTTTTCAGCTCTTTCAGAAGAAAACTTGGCCTTGACCTACAAGAAAAGTCAAGGTTTGTGTGCTTGACATATGTTTGCTTAAACATAAGGCCTTGATGTTTCCTATAGTGACTTTCTATTTCAAAATACTTGGCTATAAGAATTATATGAGGAACATTGCATGGATTTATTTTTTAATTTGCACTACAGATTCCAGTATTGTTTTCTGAATATTTTATTTTTCCCTGTAGGTCTGAAATCTCATGTTCTGCAAATATGAGGAAGAAACAGAATGTCTCTTGCCAAATAGTAGAATTGCATTTCTCTATTTATATTTTTGCTAACAAACATGGTTGAGTCCTGATATTACCATCTGCAATTACAATGTGTTGCAGTCATTTCACTACTAGTCCATATGATTTAATGGCAGCAACTACTTTTTTGACAAACTATTGCATTTTATTTTTCAAGCTGGTTGCCTAGCATAATCCAATTTGCACAGTTGCCTTGACTTCGAAGGCATCTGATGTCAAAAAAAAAAATAGATGTGTATATGTGTATGTCATACTTCCTTGTGGGATCAGTTTCTTTTCATATTCCTGTTTTTCTTTCACACCAGCTAAATCAGATGTTTTGTTCCAGAAAGTTGCTGTGGCAAGCGCATGTGTGTTTGTATGCCTACTTACTGTCCTTCTGTGTTGTCTTGTGATTCAGCCTCCTGGCTTCTCTCTCCTCTTTGTGCTTGGGTTTTCCATTTGTTTTAAGCAGAAGGAATTTGTTCTTCTGAACAATGAGTTTGAAAATATCTTTATCCATTCAAAATAGCCATGTATCTATAGAAAGTGGCTTCCCTTAACAAATAGGTAGGTACCTCTGTGTTCACAGGGAGAAAAATTAAATTAGAATATAGGTCTTCAATTCTGTAGTTGATAGRGAAGGCAGTTATGCATGCTGCTGTGAGTGGATTGGCAGCCTTTCTCTCTGTGGTTGTTTTCAAAGATTTTTAGACTGATCTCGGAATTAACACACAGTTCTCTAGTCTGTCTGGGCTGTGYTCAGTGACGATTTCAACAGGTTTTTTTGTTTTGTTTTTTTAAGAGGTAGAGAGGTAGTTTGTATCTATATTGAAGTTTTTTGGGTTTGATGCTAATGAAAAGGGGACAGAAATCTTTTCAAAGATGAGAGGGAAGTGTGAAATTTTTGAATCATCTAAAATCTTAGTCATGGGTGAGTTCTTCTCTTGATCAGGTATGTTATCTCAAAATGCCGGGTTGCCAGGATTTACAAAAWTTTTTGAAATCTCTTTGGTTTTCATCTTCACAGATCAAATATCAGTGATTTAAAAAATAGCATTTAAAATTTTAGGATTTAAAAATAGCAGTTGTGGGTTGGAGAGTGGAAAAGAGCACACCCCACTGCAGGGACAGTGGCTGAATGCAAGTATCTGAGAGACCTGGGAGCTTGACCCAGTGTAGCGGTTGTTATTCAGAAAGCCAATGCTGTTGTCAGTGTGCTCTGGATTCGAGCCTTAGGAGTCGATTTTCTTCTTCTGAGAAGAGTGAAGTGTATTATTCTAAAGCTGTGAATTGAAGAGTGCACTTGAGTCAGAGTTGGTGAAAGCCATTTCCAAAACTTTGAAGATAATGATAAGGGCTTAGACAAGAGAATTGGTCCATGACACACTGAGGTGGAGTTTGTTCTTTTTTTAGTAGGTAATAGTAGGTAAATACTTTTAGTAGGTTTTAGTAGGATCTGCTGTCAGTTCTGGAAAGTTCCTTGTAGCCACATCTTTGACTGCAGAATTGTAAAGTATTGGCCAAGTTCCAATAAGAGAAGGTTGTGAATTGTATGCTTCAAGAACTGATGAAGACAACTGCTATATAACATAAAACAATAACATGCTCTAAAACTTCTGACTCCAAGACACAGTTGTACAGGTGGTTTTGTTTTTTTATGATTCCTTAAATAGCTTCCCTTACTTGAGGTTGCATCTTGTAAATAGGGAGGGATATCTGTTTTTTTTTTTTTTTTTTTTTTTTTTTTTTTTTTTTTTTTTTTTTTTTTTTTTTNAATGAACTGGATTACTACATTGTGTTTGAAAGGATTAGATAATGCATTCTCTCTGAAAGGAGAAAAATGTATTGGATAGGGTTGTTCTGATGTGAAATGAGGCATGGACTCCTTTATGCTTTTAGCTAAAAGGTGCTTATAAAAAATACAAAGTCCATTCCTGGAAAAAAAAATGTCAGGTGAAAGAATAACTCTCTGAATGCTGTAAGGTGCTACAAAAATGGTGAGTTTTGAACTTAAGCTTTTCTAAAGGAAACATCTTTAGCTGTTCTTTTTTTACAGTGAATTTGGCCTCAGTAGAACAACTTAGAATATTCTCAAGCATATCTAGCAAGGTAGGTTGTTTTGAGGCTATGTCTTTGGATTCAGTCCATCTCTGACAACCTTGTACAACTCAGCACTTAGTTTTCCACTATTTGATGCAATGKGCCTCAGTTTTTAATGCCTTTTGTCTAGAGTGGAAGTCTAATGAGATACTGGCATATTGTGTGCCACTGAAGCTGCGAAAAAGGCGAGGGCACTGAAAGGAATAGAAARGAGTGGAAAAAATAAATGACACACCTGAAGTGAGATGTTATGTTCTCAATAAATAGTGTATTTATTTTTTTGAAAATGACCAGAATCAGAATACGTTAGAGATACTTAGATGTGAACTCTATCCCAATACATCGAATAATCAAAATATCTTCCGTAACATCATACGTTTGAAGGAGACTTGATAGTAGAAATTTTGTCCTTCATTTGAAATTGCTATCTCTATTTTCTTTTATAGTTACTCCACTATCAGTCAGATATCAGTTTTGGAGATTACATCCTGTAAAGAACACTAAGCTCTAAAATTTCTTTATATAATTCTCTAGAAAAGATTCCTTTTTCTAGAGGAAAAAAGTTTGAGAACCTTCTCTGACAGTTTGCAGATCTGCAATATCTCGGTCACAGAAGAATGAACAAGAATGAACCGCAGAACTCAGTCTTTTAACTTGAATGAGCAGTTTAGGATAGGTTTGGAGCTGAAATTTGGGGGATGCATTGGAATAGCTGCAAAATGGGCATGTTTCTTTGCACTGACTGGACAGTAGCTCCAGCAGAGAGGAAAGGTAACAGGCAGGAGTGGGAGGAGACTGTCTCATAAACTGTCATAGCTGTTCGTCAGTAAATGTGAATCTGAATCTGCAAACTCAACCCAATGAGTGCAAGTGTAAACCTATCATTAGTACCAGAATATTGCAGCATCTTCCCCACAGAGAAATGCGTGTTGTCCATTTATCACAGGCCTACTCAACCAAACTCCTTGAAAATTGCCTATCTGAAATCATTTCTTGAGTCTGAAATCATTTCTTGAGTGTGCAAAAGGAATCCACAGCATTTGTTTGGAGTTCTGATTATAGCCATGAACCTTTTTTTAAAAAAAAAAAAGTGGAAAAAACACTTTAAAACATAATATTTTAATATTTTAATCAATAAATATAAAATTTAAATATAAAATACAGATAAATTATAGTTACCAGTATCAATGCAATAATTYGAAATAAAGTTTGGCTCTCGCTTTTTAGGGTGTCTAATTAAGAGAGGAAAAACTGCACATTTTACCTACTAACCAGGCTATCTCTCCTGSGTTGCTTTCAGCCCTGGGCTGCAATAAATCTACCTCAAACTGAACACAGACACAGTTTGCGGAGGTCTCAATCGAAACCCTCTTCCTGTRGAAGATGTAGTTAGCAATTTCAGGAGACTGGTGCTTTGTCTCTTGGAGACCGTTTTAACTCTGTGATAACTGTTGTCGGTTTGAGGTTTTGATCTGTTGCGGTCCCCTCGCAGCCCATTTTGTTAAGAGCCCAGGCCAAACCAGGTTCAACTCACCGTTAAGGAAAATAACCTGAGTGAGAGGTARCACACTGTTGTGCATCAGCCTCTCTAGAGGTTCTCAGAGCTTCGTACGTCAGTGCCAGGCTCCTGGTTAGTGTTTCCAGCTTTCTTGAAAAAGAAGTGAAAAGTGAGTTGGTAATATTTTCAGCTTTTTCTCTCACTGAGGCTGGAGTGGGATGTGAGGCACTTCACAGTGATGTTTGAGCACAAAGGCAATACTTGTTACTAAGTAAAAAGCTACAAAAACCGGAAGAACCGGAGCAGCCGTTTAATACTAGTAAAGTTGTGATGGAGCTGTGACCCRCTAAGGGGAGACTCACCAGGCAAAGCCTGGAGAACAGTGCATGTGGATAAATGCAGTTAAACACAGGTGCATAACATGGTAAAGACAGTATTAATTGTTTGTTCTTGTACGTACCAGTTTCTGTTCCATCATACTGAATATTATATTTAGTTTTAATGGTTCAAAGAGAAGTTGTAGAGGGTACTAGAACTGAAGAAAATGCATGAGAAGAGAAGTTGAAGGGATTAGGACTGTTTAAATTGGAGATAGGGTTAATATGAATATGAGGAAATAAAGGGAGACAGTATCATGCATTATATAAAGATAAGGTGAACTGCCCTTAGTTGATATTACTTACATTACAAAAGCAAGAAGAATATTTAGTAAAAGACAGGCAATTAAAACCTAATCTCAAATGCATCAGTAGTTTTAAAAGCTAAAAGCTTTTCAAACAGCTAAGAGATTCAGTTCTGAGAAAATCAGAACAGCCCTCCCTTTCTTAAATAAATAAATCAGTCGATATCGTGAGTCTGCTTATGTTCATGTACAGTTGCATAGGGGAAAGAAGAGAAAGGTCAGGCCAGGTATGTGGTGCTTGTTCAAGCTTTCTGACATCTGCAGTTTAAGGACTTCGGGAGCCATGGACTGTATCCACGTGTTTGTGTTCAATAGTATGTGATGAATTTTTTTTTTTTATTCATGTATTTTTGTGATCCCATTTACACTTTTGGCTTCCATGTTGTGGCAACAAATCTCAGTTTTAATTGTGGTTTGTGTGAAGTAATATTTCCATTTGTTTATTATAAACTTGCTGCCTGATTTCCTAATTTTATATATTTCATATTTTATATACAATACCCCCAGCTACATTAAGGAAAACATTTTCTTAAAGATACAGCCAACCATAGCACATGGGTACCTCTAAGCAAGCCTCTCTATAGTAATACCCCATGGGGTTCCTTGCTACCTGTAGGAGATAAGTGTTTGTTTGAGAGGATACTAACTGTCTTCTGACACAACAGCCTCTATGGACAGCTGATAGGTTCCATCCTGGCCGTGACTGCTGCGTCCTGATGGTGAATAAAGTTGATTCCTGGACACATTTCAAAATAAGTTTCTGATTATTCAGAATGAAAGGCTTCATCCATTGAATGCACAGCATTTTTCACACTTTTCTCTAAATGCTAATGGGTGGCTTTCGAAGTGCGTATCCTGGGCCCCAAAAGCTGCCCTTCTACACGTCAGTGGTAAAGCTTTTTTGACTTGTAAGTTGAGCCTGCCATCCCCACAGCAGCTCATATCTAACAAGGGGCAAATGCCATGTTGTCTCACTTTGTAGGTAAAARTTCCAGTGTGTGCTCGGTAGCCTTCACTCTTAGTTGCAGCGTTTGCATACTGTAAYGACCGTAGAGCAGAACGGCTTCCTGCGAAGCCCGGAACATCCACAGATCTCACACTTGTTCATAGGCAGAATGAGAGCAAAATGAGAGAGTTTCTATCAAAAGCACAATTTATTTATTTATTTATTTATTAAAAATAGCTTATGGTTCCTGCTTGTTGGGCTGTGTATGTTGACTGTGTTCATGTAAAGGAAGGTTTTGCAGTAAGTAACAAATAGTCTAATCTTTACTCCTTTTGTTTGTTTTTTCTAGGAGAAGCTCTGCCTACCACATCACATCCTAGAAGAAAAGGGCTTGGTAAAAGTGAGCATAACAGTTCAAGCATTACTAGATGTAACCACAGTGAAACAAGCTTTATTCACATGAAACTACTGTTTCTGCTATAACCAGCTCCCACTGTGCCATCCAAGAATCAAAATACTGCCCATCTTTTCAAACTGCATTGAAAAAACAGTGCTTCAAGAGTATTCTGACACTTCTGGTGTCAAAATCACCTTTCAGACTGTAAAGGCACGTCAAACTACAAACCAGAATCTAAACAGGAGCATTTTATAGAGCAAACCGGCGCTTCACTGCTTTCATAGCTCACTTTGTACAGTACTTACTAAAACAGCCACCTCTCTGCCACTTAAAATTGYGTGGAGTACCGCTGTCTTGCAGCAAGATACCTTCATATTATTAAACTAAGAATCRTCGTAATCATTTTGGTGGGGGAAGGAAGGAGAGTAAATCAGACTTCAACCATATTAGGTTTTTCTGCAGTTGCTTCAGGCCATTGCCTTTTAAAAATATCCAGACATAAAATATTTATATAAATATTATTTATTAGTGAGTTGTTATTCATCCTTTGGATGCAAAATGTAAATTAGGAAACTGTATTTTATTACTGCTTTTTTGTGGTTAAACACTTTATTTTAATATAAATATTTAGTTATTTTTTATTCTACTTGGTGTGCAGTAGCTCTAGATCTCCATAAATTGTATTTTCTAATATGTAAGATAAAAAGTAAACAAAATAGGTGCTTTTACTAAAAGAACAGCTAGCTGGGATGAYATTCTTTGTTTTTGGATTTGTGGAACATTGGTAAAAATTGGTCTGCATTCCACTTAGTTTCCTACATTCCAGTAGCACTTTTCCCTCTGCTACACTAAATTGGCCGAAACTGAGAGCGCACCCATTTTATTTGTATATAGGTGTTAAAAAAAAAAAAAAGACATAAACTTGAAAAAAAATAAATGTGAACAAATATTTTTGATTGATACTTATTTTACTATGCACAAGACATTAAACTATTGCCACAACAAAATGAATGATGTGCATTAGGATCATGTGTCTTGAAATGTAATTTTGCACTGTAACTTGATTTTCTTTAAAGACTACAGCACTACAGAACAAATAATGAAAAAATACAAGAACGTTAATGAGAAGTTTCATCAGGTAGCCAGAAAATTAAAATTTTTTTCTTCAATGATTCCTTCAAGAGAACCTAAAATTATTAAAATTGGTAAAGGCGATCTTAAAGACCTGATCTTCCAGATGCTACCTGCTGGGCGCAGTGCTTCTCCTTGGAGACTCCATCAGTCACTTGAGTCCAGCAGTTTCCCACTGAATTAAGCACAATGTTCTGTAGTGAATGTTTGCAGGATCAGACCTCTCATCCCAAAGCAGCAATAGGAAAAGTGACTCTTACATTATTATTACTTTACATTTTGAAGAGATTTTTAAAAGYGTAATTTATTATTATAACATCACGTGTATTTTGGATCAAAAAGTTCCAGCACAGGAACTATCACAGTGTCTGGAACATCCCTTTTTCTTTTATGTGAGAAGCTAGTGATGTAACTTCAGCAAAGGGGACAGGGAAGTTGCATGTGGCGAAAAGGCTCGCTGTCAGGGGTCAGTGCTGCGCATAAGCACGTAGGGTTTGAAATGCATTGAAACACAAGCGAGGCGATGCRGTGGGAGAATTAAATAGCAGGAGAACGTGGAGAAAACGATTGCACGAAGACTTTTTGAAAGAAGGATGCGTACTTGTCACTGCTGCATATCTCGGCAGGGTTACGCGCATGTTCACCCAGACACCGCGTTTAAAACCACCAGTATGCCAATAGCAGATTTGTAATCTTTAATACAGTACTTGAATGCAGACTATGCTTTTTAACACCACAAATTGCCAATGTACTGGAATGTATTGATAGCAACTTGTAAGGAGGAGAAAAGTGGTCTCGTGGACAGTAAGACATACAGTATGCATAGAATAGCCAGTTACTTCAACCAAAGCAAGAGCTTTTGTTCTGTAGAGGGAACATTGACTTAAATTGTAATTCTTGATTGGCAGCTAGTATATTGTTTCCTATAAAATGTACTGTGCACTTTAACACTAAATTAAAATGTATTTTAATATTTTACAGAGCTGCACAAATATCTGTTTTGTCAAAAAGCACGAACAATGTAAAGAAAATACATTTTCAACTCAGAGTTTATCAAATTTTAAAAGCATTCAAAGATTGAGTATAAAAATAGGAATATTGATTTCTGCATCTTGAGGGATAAAATGCAGGTTTCCTGAGTATTTTTTTACAATGTATATATGGCAACATGAAGCTTTGTAATTATTATTTTGACAAATCTTGTTTTTCATAATTAAATTTGTTTTCTCCTGATAATGTCTTTCAGTAATTGCTTCAAGTTGGCTGTAAATAGCTCTAAATATTTTGTAATACAGCTTTTTTTATGCAGTCTTAACCTGTACGGCTAAAAAAAAAATCTTCATGAATCTTTGTACACTATTTATATGTGCAATAAAACATGCATGGCAAACCTATAGTACCATAAGCAGTGAACATAATGTATATAGAAAGTAAGTCTTTACTGTAGTTACAATTAAACTATATTATTTGTAGAAACCAACTACTGACTACCCCTGTGACTGACAGTTTATTGTAAAAAGATGTTTGGAGAGCTTAAAATTGTGAACGATGGACAAGGTATTTCGGGTTGGAGTTGATGACTAGATTACACAAATAAAGGTAATTTTATCTGCTAATCTAGGAATAGGATCCAGCTTATGTTGGGTTGTCTGACGGCATGTTTTGTGAGGCAGGAAGGCTGCTGGGGTTCTTCTTTCACAGGCRCCTGGTTTTACATACTCCAAGCTCCTGAACGCAGCAGGCCCTCGGAGGGCTGTTTTTGCCAGTCCGTATGTTCACCACCTTCACAAAATGGTTGGTTGCACTTCCCTAGCAGATCCAAGTGTCTGCTTTAGGGAGAGGAATTAAAATTCCTGCAAACGAGCTTCCTAAAATGTTGCCTAAAATCTCTGGCCTGTTGTGTGGGAAACGGCAGCRGCTGACTTTTAACTGCCTGGTGCTTCCACTGGTAGATGACCCAAGGGGCTTGGCCATGTCCTGGCAGCTCGGAGTCGCCAGCATCAGACACTTGCTCTGCCCCTGCCCCTCCATGGGCCTCTTCTGAAGCAGCTGGAAAAGGTGGGAGACGGGAGGCTCCACCTTCAGTTTTCTGCTTTTTCAGAGTGGTTGCTCTATCCGGGGAATTCCTTTTATTGCTTCCCACTTCACAGTGCAGCTTCCCCCCCCCCCATCCCATCCTCCTTTTGAAATGCAGAGTGTATTCTTCAGGTTCTTCTGGTGACTAATCTAGTGATTTCTGTATTTTAGCGGAATAATGCAGTAACTTTCTGACTTACTTGGGGATATCTCAGTGTGACTGGACTGCCCCAGGTTTTGTCCTTTTCCTCATCTGCAGAAATGGGCAGTAGGGACAACTGAAGTAGAATCCCACAGTGCTGCTGCTGGTGGGTTTAGGTCAGACCATCTCAGTTGGGGCTACAACAAGGGCTACGCTTGAGCCATGGATCCTGCTTTTGATAGCCAAGGAAGCAAAACACCTTTGTGCATCTTGCAAGAGTTTCTGCCTTYGGAACAGACACGCTGGACAGACTGATAGCTGCATTAAGCTGCACGTGATTCAGGTGAGACGGGCCCTCCAGCAGTCCCCTGGTCCTGCTCCTCACCGAAAGCAAAACCTACTYACAGATGGCAGGCGAAGGCCATGTGCAGTTAAGTTTTAAGCGCTGCCAAGAACAGTGATTTCCCCAACRTCACCCGTCTGCTGTGGAGCTGCTGCAGAGCTGGTTAGTGGCTGTAACCCCCTGCAGAGCTTATGCAAGTCTTCTCCCAGGTTTGTGCTGTCCTGGATTCACAGCTTTCCTTGGACAAGTGCAACTCGGGGGGAAGGGGGGGAGCGGGCCTTTCTTGTCAGCAGCCTGGCATCGGTTTTGTAAGGTGTCAGGGAAGTTCCTGTGAAGCCTCGAGGTTATGGACTTCTCAGTTCATTCACAGAGTATTTTATATACACTGCTGCTTTCCCCCTTGAACGAGACTTTTTCCTTTGCCCTGCTCGTGACCAGGAGCAGATTCAGGTGGCAGCAGGGCCCTCTCCACAGTCTAAGTTTTATCAAGAAAGCAGCAGTGCCAGAGGGCAGTCAGAGATTAGGTGAAAAAACACAGGGCAGATGTAACTGAGCTGTTTGGGGAGTTGATGCTATGAGATTTCCTTCTCAAGGGCAGATTAAGGACATGAAAAGTAAAGCCCTCTCCCTCCTCCCCCAGCCCCCCCCCC
>NW_028187144.1:2754379-2794549 GCF_003343005.1 Rhea americana | reverse complement strand
AAAAAAAAAAAAAAAAAATTGGGGGAAACTTGCTTAGAATTATGAAAGAAAGAGGTGGGTTTTTTTCCCTCCATGCAGGGCAAGCTGTGGTTCCTACCTAACCCAAGTTTTAAAATGGTGGTTGAAAAGCACTTTATTTACAGTAAATTAGAGGGTTAAGCTTGCTTTATAGTTTTTTCCTCATAAAAAAATATGCAGGTGCATACACTCCTGTTGAGGAATGGAAGAAGAAAGAAAAAGGCAGGTCCATTTCACTTACTTAAATGTAATTACCAGACTGCATTAGGGAAAAAAATTTACTAGCGTTGACACACAGCAAATGGAAATGTTTATCATCAGAAGTACCTGCACCAAACTGAAYGCTCTGACCTGACCCCACTGCTACTCCACTTATATTACTTGGCACACGGCTGTAACACAAGCCCTGACACTTCCGCTCCCTTCCAGTATTAGAAACGGCCCAGTAATGCAGCTGCTGGCTCTGACAGAGGCAAGGCAAAGGGAACAACAACAGGCTTTCAAGGAGCTGCCTCTAGGTACGAGGCTGCCATGCATTAAACAAGCCTTTGAGCCCATTTTCATTTTGAGAATACAAAGAAAATCCAACAGTTGTTTTACATCAGTGCCCTGCTTTACAAGAAAGGAGGAATTAATGTTCGTAATAAACCTACCTAGGGTGGAGAAACCCACCCAGGATGGAGAACCACTGTGTTCGTTCAGCCTTCGAGAAAACCTTTGCAATTTTATCTTCTCTCACCTTCTAAACTYACTTCAGAAATAAGCAGACACAAGCTGGTAGTCATTAGCCAATTTAAGGCAGTCACCACTGAACGGAAGCGTAAGTAAGTAAGTTTCCAGCGTCAGTCTCCCTGCAACCTAGAAGCCAGTCCACACAAATTACAAAGCACTCAGCACCACTTACTTACTTAAAAAGGCAAAGAGCTTCTACCTTTACCTCGATACTTCTGCTGGCAGAAGTCAAGGTCTGAGCAAGAGGAGATGTCTGGACTGAGCCCCATCATAACTAGCTGCTCTCATGCAATAAACCACTTTTTCTTTCTTTCTTCCTCAAAACTGTTTCAGTCCCACCACTGGATGCAAGAATAAGATGCTATACCTCAGGGAAGCTCAGCATGATACAGAGACAAGCTACTGCTCCACCGAGAACGCAGTTCTACATTGCAGACTGGAAACAGGGTCTCRCTCCTCTGCAAGCCATCATTTGCCCAGAAAGCTCGTAGCCAGTCCATGTCTTCCAGTGGCGGTAGCAGTCTGGGATGGAGTTGGCAGAATACGTGCGTGGAGCSAGAAGGCACACTTCTCAGAGGCACAAACACTGCCTCACCCCCTCTGCATGGTACACACAGGCTTGGCTTCACCACGGTAAAGARGAGCTCCAGAGTGATTGCTTGAATTCAAGATAAACAGCTCACCGGAGCAACTTGTACTCTTGCCCGACATGAGGTACCTGGCAGAGTTGTACCACCAGGAACATCCATCACAACTATCAGATGTGGATTCTCAGCAATGAGGTTATAGATCATACAGTGCTAGGGATTGCTTCTGCAAATTTACCAGTTTTTTTCCACTCCTGCCAATTCTTATCCAACCCACAAACACTCAGGCCATAAGCCTTTATCACCCAGCAACAGGGGGGAGGGAAGAAAGAACCACCTCTTCTAATACAGACTGCTTCCTTCACACTGTCTTTAAGAGCTCTTTCCTTCAAGTAACATCCATTAAATAGTCTCCTGATTATAGTTCAATGTTAATAATGCATGGGGCAGTAAACCACAATGCACAGCAAGCTTCTGCCTATATTCACCGATAGACTTTACCTTTGAAATATACTTAGATGGGCCAACAAAAAATACACTAGCACTTCAGGCTAAGTAAGTAAKTTGATTAGTTGTGGAGCTAAAGACTTCCTGCAGCACTAAGTGATGAACTGAACGCTAGTATTTAACTAGCTGAAGAGCCACTCTGTTGCTGCTCATAGCCTCTGCATAGCTGTGCTAGAAGCAGTCCCGAGGCCTCAAGTACATACACATATCCATATTCTGAAACTAACTCAACTGCTAATTTTCATTTTCACCTGAAGTGCAGCATGTTCCTTCAACAGCAATGAGATAGTTTTCAAAGCATGTAAGACCATTCAAAATACTTGCTGTGAAGCACATACATCAAATTAAGCAGGACTTTTATTTTATTAGCAGTACAGTCAGAAGGGCTTCATTTTATAGACAATAATTCAGCATATTATTTTTGTTTAGTTCATCCATACTCCTTCACTCATATTGGACAGAAGACACTTCCAACCAAAGGGTTCAAGCATTAAGGAATTTTGCATGGTGTTTGATGTGATCATTAATAAACGTTGCAATGAAAAAATAGCTGTGATCATAACCCTAGAAAAGAACAAGACAAAAAAATCAGTAAATACATATAGTTCATGATAAAGCCATCATGCCAGGCTCTCTTTTCTAGGGAAGTTAATGAGTCTTTCTGTTTTGATCTCTTTAAATAGATCAAAAATATTGTATTATATATAAAATTTGTAAAGCTTACTTAACCTAAAACACTAAGTATAGCTGAAGCTTAGGAGGCTGAACAAACAGAATGTATCTTACACCAGTATAGTCTGGGTATGCAGCTCAGATTGCTAACACCAAGCATTATCTGTAGAGAAAACAGCTGCTCTTGCTAGCATTGTCCTACTAGGAAAATAGGGCATATGGAGAATAGGGCTGAAGTCTTGCTTACTGCTCCAGCACTTTATTAGAAAGATGAAGAAACCTCTGGAACAGCTGTTTTGTTAGCACTACCTCTATCCTTTGGTGCAAGACTCTGTAAAAGCCCTCAAAATAAATCAGAGAGGACAATCTCTCTCACTCTCTGGAGGCTGGGCTCCACACTGGGTCTGGCTTGAAGTTGTCAGCTGCTTACAAAGAAAGTGCTATTCTGGGCCACTGCACTATAAGAAAGAGCAATCTTTCCACCTGTCTTTGAATGAATCTAGTATTTCAAARCAATTCCACACTCTTCCTGAATTACACAAACACATGCAAACTAGATCAAAGTTTGACACTGAATGCAATACCCACCATACAGATAAAAATTCTAGTGAAAGTACATTCAATCACAATGCTCATACACTGACTGTGATACCTATTAAAAATAGTTAATGCTTCCTCTTCAGCCTACCACCAGCAAATTACCATGTGAGCACATCAGTTTGTTGYAACTAAAATCGTAACCCCACCTAGTGGTCAAATGCAGTTGAATGTGACGGTTGCTGCACTTCTCACCCACTTGTTGAAAGGGAAAAATAACTCTTGCCTTCCTCACTTGGCCAAGGCCAGACTCACAGGTAAGTAAGAGCACACACAATGAACAGACATCCTTCTGCTTCGTGCATTCACTCAAACATTATGAAAGATCAACCCAAATACCATGGACTGCAGAAGCAACTTGCCTGCTGCAGTCTAAAGACTACTGGGATTTTCCGCTCTGTGCAGGCAGCGATGAAGTTATCGGGCAGTAACTGGCCTGCTGATAGGAACTGGTCATCTTTGCCCTGATCAATCAAGATGTCCAGGTGRGAGTCTGGATAGGACTTCACAAGCTGTGTAGCATCATATGCCTGAAGAAATAAAATTAAAAGAGGAACTGTATCAGATGCAAGAAAGYAGTTCTTAGCCTAATATTTACATACATTAGACTTGATCAAATTTATTGACTGCAAGAAAAGAAAG
This sequence comes from Rhea americana, assembly GCF_003343005.1. Taxonomy (NCBI): domain Eukaryota; kingdom Metazoa; phylum Chordata; class Aves; order Rheiformes; family Rheidae; genus Rhea; species Rhea americana. Next base: position 2,790,794 of record NW_028187144.1, on the reverse strand, counting down.
GTATATATAGGGGTGTGGGTGATACTATATACAAACCACATCAAGACACTAAATTACAGTTTGGGGGGGGGAATATCAAGCTTACACTGACATTTACCTATAACATAGGTTGGAAGAAAGAAAATGAACAAATGAACAAATTCYAATTAATGAAAAAAAGACTTGACTAAGATATGCTGGAATTTTCACACTAGCAGTGGTAACACATCTTTTGAAGRTACAAATGGGATTTTGCTCACCTTAAACATTACCTCTGAGGGAAATACTGTGTTAGGACTTCCTGACTACTCAGAAGGACCCTGACACAGGACAGGAGCTCCTGAAAGCTCAGGTGTAAGCAGTCATGACCAATTACTACTGATAACTGCAAAAAGATTTAACTAATATCCTGCCACTGCCATAATCCAGGGTTTAGCAATGCCATCAATCTCACCTCCTCTCCACCAGTGGCAAGCTATAATCATGGCTTGGGTCTCTTCTGTCTTAAGTTGATTAGAAAGCTAGGAAGTTTTTYCTGTGGATCCTCCTGAACAAACTACCTGCCCTACAATCTCTAGTCTGCTAGTGGGATAATATAGATGAGCTAGGCTGGTGCTTTCCCACCACACACCCTATATTAGGAACTAAGCCAAGAAGCAGATACAGACTCCTATATAATCTGTTTTCAAAGATTGTTTTTTAAAGTCAAAAACACTTTTGAATCAGGTTACAAAGGASAAAACTTCAGACTGATGTAGGAAATGGAAACTAAGAGTATTTATATAAATTATGTATGCTCCCCAAGGTCACTGTGATATCACAGGGGGRTCTTAAAAGTCTGTGGAAAGTACTTTATTAACAGCTATAAAYATCTGTATTATGCAAAACAAATAGGATTTGGGGTATAGATCAAAGCTAGGAACTTAGTAATTAAGAGGCAAAAAAAATAAGGAGAAAAAATTTACCAAGCTGGACAAGAAAAATCTAGCCTAATTATTTGAAAAGACACCATCAATAACAATGCAAAAAAAAGAAAAAGTGCCTAAATATCTGTTTCACATTTGGAAAACAGCCAGCTGATGGATTCATATATCACAAAGATGAAACATTCTTTGTTCCTGAAGAAACAATGGTGGCAATGTTAAATTGCAGCTAAGTCTTGCAGTAAAGCAAACAAAACAACAGAAAAAAAGGCCAAATGTGGGTAATACGCATCCAAGAGTTAAAACAGAGCCGACTGAGAGAGTCTTTGTATTTCTGTATCTTCAAAATCTCTTTAACAACTGGAGAAATTCCAGACAACTGGAAAGTTATACCCATGTTAAAAAAGGGCAAATGATATGATCTAGGTCATTACCATCTTGGCAGTTTGACATCAATTCTGGACAACATGGCAGTACAGAGTACAGAGCAAAATGAATAAAGAATCAGAGAGCAAGAAATATCATCAAGTAGCAATTCATGTGCTTGTACACAAACTAGATGCAACTAATTTGGCTCCTAAAGGCCAAAGCACTGATGTAAAACACCTATGCTTAAGCAAGGCATTTAACTCGCAAAGTACCATAATAATTTGATCAAGAAAACTTGGCACAACAGAGAAACCAAAATGGCACATGCTGCGTGAATCAAAGACTACTAAGTGGCACGTCCCATCATGTAACTATAAATGGGGAATATGTTCCCAGTTGGGTCCTGCACTTGGTACATGCTCAAAAAAAAGAAATTCTTAAAAAAAAAAGGATAGGGCAGATGAGGGCTGCTTAAGGCAATGGAGAGGACATATCATCAACAGACAGGAAAATGCACTGTCCTACATGAGGGAACTGGAGCCAGGCTTTCTAGATGCAGGACATCTCCAGATGCAGAAATGACATTGCAATGAGCATGGAAGCTTGTACTCAGCTGAGTACTGTGGCCAGGGTRTAATATGACCCTTGCAATTTTAAGCAGCAATAAGGAGATCAGTGGCTGGATGCCTATGCCAAAGGTAGCTTTAAGTCTATTCCTGGCACTGGTCATTGATACTGAACAGGTCTTGCAGAAAAGCTTCAAAATGAATTAAGGGTCCAAAAATGTGAAGGTTGTTTAGCAAAATAAATTCATTTTGTTAAATTCAACTAGGTTTAACTGGTGATTTATGACATTCTTCAAGYAACTGCATGGGAAACAGTAGTTTCATAATACAAGGCTCTTCAAAAATCTGCTAAAAAAGCACGCAGTAAATCCAGTGGCTGGAAAATATCAAGTTCCAAAAATTATGCTTCTGTTTTTTTTTAATATAGAAACTACCTGAACAACAACAGTGAAAGCMGTTAATGCTTTCTATCCCTAAAATATTTAAAATAGACCTGAATGTCTTCCTAAGAGAGGCTTTAATCCAGTTTATGAGAGATTTAATTGCAGTGTATATTTACATATAGGGAAATCAGAGTACGTGCTCACCACAACTCTTCCTAACTTTTCAAGCCAAGAATACAGTGCAATGTTTATGCCGAGATTAAAAATATTGAAGGACTGTCCAAATATAACAGCAATACGCGCACTGACCTTTTTGTAACTTAACAATTTATATAAGACTATTTCAGTACCAGGGACTTAGGCTAAAACCTAACYCAGTTTGGTTTAATCCTGTTCTACTGGATATTAATTTCCAAGTATTCAATAAGCTCCTGTTTCAGCTGCATCTGACAGGCTGCTCCCACAGATGCCATGAGGCCCATCAGTCTCYGACCAGTTTGAATCAGTCTCTCTTCTCAGGCTAATAAAAGAAAGCAGTTTTGTACACTGAGACTGCAAASTAGAGAGATTTTTGAGGAACATACCCTAACTCTCTTCTAAACTGCTCACTGTTTTCATGCATTAAGGAAGTCTCAGACTGCTCATAATTTTTAAGATTTTCATAAAACAGGGAGGAGTTTACTGTAGATTGATGAAAACCTTCTACCTCACTCCATTTGTTACAAGCACCACCAGGCACAAGCACATCATTCCCACGCGTACAATGCTTATCAATACTTAGGAGTTTAGTTATACTATAATGTTAGCACAGGGGTACTCCAGGGTTTTGTTCCAGAGTCCTCGGGTAACTATTCAGAGATCATTTCCAGACTCCTCGTGTAATTATTTAGAGATCATTCATTGAGAAGTTTAGAAGTTTTTAAAGGATTGCGAGTTCCAAAACATACCTCCCACTTGCTTGTATCTGATCCCAGATATCCACCAAGGGCTTTCTTCCCCCACTGACATTGAATAGGGTTGCAGATAGGAGCAAATGCCGATACAGACTGTTTGGAAAGAAAGCGTAACAAAAATATATATATATGTATATATATTTTTTTTTGGTAACTAACAAGCAAACTAAAAGCCTCTTCTGTTCTAAAGTTATCAATGCTGGAACCAAGGATTCCTCCACCAGATGTCCCACYTAGGTGTCTTAACCATTACACTACTTCTCTCTTATTTGTTCCCTCTAGCTCCGTGGTTTTTGCTTGCCTTTAGCACAGCAGCCAAGCTTGAAAAGGCGAGATGCTCCATTTCTTCCCTTGCTGGGAAGATGCTGGCTTGAATTCACTCAAGTAGAGGAGAAGCACAGGTCTGTGACTGTCAGGTCAGCATAGTCAGTGCACGGAACTAATTCAACCCCGAGCACACTGTGGCAAGCCACAGCACTGACCAGCCAGTTTGTGCATGCAACAGTATGTTATGAATTCAGGTACCTCCAGAATTAGAGGTCATGAAAAGTGCAGTTCAGATCACAGCACTGGGCACCGATGTCAGAAATCTAAGCCCTATTTTAGGTATCCACATTCTTCTTTCGGATTTGGTCCTCAGACCCTCAATATTTCCATTCTTAGGTCTTTTAGGAAACAGCAATAAACAACCTGAGCCACTGACCATTCACTTGGATTTTGGTACTTCCAATTTAAGTTTTGCTTCTTTCAGATAACACAGTTAACACTTAAAGGTCAACAGTGAAAATGAAAATCTCTGAAGGGCTGGCTTCAAATAATAAAAAGGAGATACAAAAGTAAAGCTTTATCTTACATTCAACTCTTAYAAAGCCAAGCCAATGACACAAAGCAAATGTTATGCTATTTTCAAAAATGCAGTTGCTATAGGAGCCAAACCCTTTAAGAAATGACACCATAGAGAACAGTACTTYGTTAAATAAACCAGCAAGACTCAGGAAGTATGCCACTGACCACAGAGTGCAGGGACAAGACAGCCTGTGAAAGGACAGATCTGCAAAAGCAGACTCCCTCATCTCCCAGTAAATATCAACATCTGATTTCCACCCCCTCCTGACACAAGTACATCTCCAAAGAGAAAAACAAAGTTTCCTTCGATTTGCAAAAGTATATGGAGAATCAGTTCYGTCACGTTTGATTTAGGTTCAAGTAAATGAATGCAGCTTCAGATGCCTCGAACACGCCCCTCCCCCCMAAAAAAACTTTACGAAAGTTGCCTTCCAAGTTCCAGAAAAGATTAACCAAAAATAAAAAAAAGCAAGCTGTCCTCACAACTACATTTGCTAGTAACTGAAGTTAATATATTCTGCAGTAAATTCTAAGCAAACACACATGTAATAGCAGTGAATATGTTTGCTAGTTATAAAAACTCCAAAACAAAAAGACAAGATTTGAAAATGTATAGCAAGTCAGATTTCCAGACAATGCTGACAGCATGAATTAACACTAGAGCTGAAGGGAATCTGTTTATCTTTAACTATAACAGTTGGTTTGGAAGAGCTGGAGATCATCCAGAAAAAAGTTTAACTGTTCTCAACTTTTAAAACTTGCAAGTTTTTTTTAATTTCAGTGATGTCATATAATCACACCACTTTCCAGAGYAGGATTTCTGGCAATGTTCCACAATATAATACTAGATACCAACTACTGCAATTATTTCTCTATTTAAGGCTATAACAAAACTTAGTACTACATTTGACTTCTCCACTTCTATAGGAATCTGTATAAACATTAGTATATACCACATGTAAGTTTTAGTACATCTTACTTTGTACTTTCCAGGATTCTTCAAAGCAAGAATCAGAGCTCCATGGCCTCCCATGGAATGTCCAAATATAGACATCCGTTCAGGGTCAGTTGGAAAATTAGCATTTATTAGTTTAGGCAACTGAAAAGGAACAACAGTGGAATAAAAAAGTTAAAGCAATTTCAGTGTGTTTATACACAATTACACACATGACTTTTTTTTTTTTTTTTTTTTTTAATTCCAGGAAAACCACTGAGACCAAAGGCACATCTTTGCTTTCAGACCAGGATCACAAATGTCACAGTAGAAGCAATCTGAACAGGAATGTAAAAACAATACTAAACATTTCCCCTGACAATACATAATTTTAAGTATTTTTATAGAGATACATCATAACCCTGTAAAACAGGATGCTGGCATTTCCTTATAACATAGCCTCATTTTAACAAATTCCTAAATATGTATGTGATCCCATTAAGTGAGCTGAATGTCAAGTTGTTTTTTTGAAAGCATTTGCTCCGTATTTTCCCATCAACATTAGTTTTAATCTAAACCACACAAATACCAAGCACGCTAGCTTAATCACTCACCTTTCTAATATATTTCTCAAGCATTTCCTTTTACAACCAGTTAAAGAAAAAAAATTAAAATACCCCCCCTCCCCCTCCCCATGACAGCTAGTGGAAACAGTCTAAATGAGTACTATCACAGTGAAATATTGTAGACTGTTTCAGAAGCAGCAGAACAGAGATTTTATGAGAGTAGAGATTGCAAAACTAACAAGATTAGAAGTGTTTATCAACCCTATGGCATCTCAGGCAGAAAAGCTACCTTTTCTTCAGATAAACAGCCAAAAGCATGCCAAATAGCTATAGGATATCAAGAGCATCTTAATCAAGCTTTGGTACTCAGGTGCTGAACTGCCCCCATCTTTAGCACACCCCAAAATACTATAGAACCCAGCAGCAAAGTTACCTCATCCTTTATGTAGGAGTACATCCTATAGTTTGTTTTCCAAGGATCTTCAGTGGCATCCACATAGAAACCAGCACCAGTGCCAAAATCCCAACTCTCATCCTCTCCTTCAATATTGCAACCACCTACCAAGAAAAGTGACTCTATAATTACTGTCTTATCTTTATCAGACATGCAGATTTGGAAAATCTGTCACACAAATCAGAGACTTAGGACAAGTTTCTCAATCACTCTGTCTCTACCTTTCCAATCTATAGGACAACTCAGATTTTCATGGGTTAATACAGTGTTTTCAAACCAATGTTCTGATTTGTTTCAGTACCCCTTCACATAAATACAAATAAGTGCAGCACACTGCACTCCTGAATTAATTCCATAAATTTTTGTCCAATTTACCTAAGGACTTACTCCAGTTTTCATTTACTGGTCAATGTTTGGTGCTGCTGGGCTATTTCAACCAAACCCTATTAGACCTCACCCTGTCAAGTACCAGGCACAACATGAAAAACAGAACACGGGAAATTTTCTTCCCCTACAACAACGATGTATCACCAACTGTTTGCCCAGATCAATTTCATGTGCTTCAGATAAGAAACGCTACTGCTCCCCTTATAAGCTCCCACAATATAACATTCACTGTCCATATTGTTTTGTAAGTAACTCTACCTTTTATGCAGTTCACTTCATTGCTCCTACCTAGAACTCCTAATAAAACTCAGGCAATTTCTTCTTGGAGTTACTGCAGGGTTATAACTTCCTTCCCAAGGCTACACTTTCAAACTAAACTTGCAGATGTCTCCTTGAAAGTTCATCCATCCAATCCAGTCTTCTCAAATTCTCCCCTTAATTAGCCTGAGATTTACTACTTGGTTTTTAGCTTATTTTTCAGAACAGCATGTAGTATTTTAAAGTGTATATGACAGAAAATAATGGCCTCTCTTTCTCCAAAATGTTCCTAGTTTTTGCTAGTCAAAATTACATGGGCATTCACAACTGTTAGATTACACTGCAGACCCATATGTAATTTGAGACAATCTCTGACAATTTGTGCAAAGATACCTGCCACCCTGTCACACTGTGGAACCAGATTTTACAAGGATCAAAGTCGAGTTCGCTCCAGTGACATGCCCTTGAACACTAAGTGATTTTTTAACTTAACAGTCCAGCAGTCACAGAGACAGTGGGCGCTTACACAACACGCTGGATATAAAAAGCCTGTTATCTTCGGTCCCTTGGAGATGGACGAAAACTAAGCAAGTCCTGCTAGACAATGATGGTAATGCTGATTTTGCTGAAAGAAACTTAAGGAAAACCCTGAAAAAGGGAACTGGAAAAGAAACCAGCAAAGGACTGTTCTGCACATTTGCCTGGTGAAGTAAACTCCAGTAAGAAAGATAAGCACACTATCAGAGCCTGACAAATGCTCTGTAACTCCAAGTGTTTCACATTTTCCTATAGTTCTCTTCCTTGTCTATACACAGCCCCTCGCTTCTGGAAGACAAATTTTACGTAGTCATAACTGCAATTTAAAAAGCACATATATCCCCTTAGCATTTTCTCTAAATATGCCCAGACCTCTTCACTTCTCATTGTATTTGAGCTGTTCTTCATTTCATTCTCCAGATACCTCAAAAAGATGCAAGAAGATCTSAGGTCTCTGACCTAAAATCTGAAAGTATAATATGAAACATACGTTCATCTAAACAGCTGAGTAAATCCTGATGCCTTACTAGACTAGACGGCAAGAGAGAAGCTGCAAAGATTTTAAAAGGAAATGGAAAATGCTACAACACTTAGATACAGAGACAACGTACACAGAGAACACAAAAACAAGTCCCAATATCCAAGGGTAATTCTAATCCTGACATAACACAATCTGAGTAGCACAAAGTTTTCTTATATATCTCTAGTCTGCAACAGATAGTAAAAATGAAGTGTATTTCATTAATACACAAGTTTTGCTCTTCTGCCCCTCTTTTTCATTGCAGACATGCATTTCTGTTCTTTGGCCTAACACAACTCAAAACCTAGGTACGAAAAATCTTTTCTGGAAAGAACGTCCATCCATTCTCCTATTAACTGTGTTCATAACTGATGCATTAAAGTTTGTAAAATATCAGAAGAATGCTATCTTTGTGTACAGGACTCATGACACTTTAGCAGAATCCAGCAAATACTCAACATAATACACCACTTTCAGGTTTCCCAAACCACATACAAGCTCAGCTTTATAGAAGTAACATCACATCATTTATTAAAAGCTCTTTATCAGCAGTCTATTGAAACCTCCGGGGAAGTGGTTTTGGTTTGCTTTAAACTTTTCTAAGCATTGAAATCCTCTGAAGACACACACTTAACAGGCTTCAGAAGACACAATACGATAAACAGTAAACATCATAGCTTTGTGTGACAACATAGTTCTGTGGATTTTTTAAAGTGTCAGGAAGCCACAAAGTGCAAGCACGTGTCTCTGATAATACAGCTACTTGTCTTCCTTCTCTCCTCATTCCCCATTCCTTCTGTGTGCTGAACTCAGTTGCCCCTTTGGTTTTAGGGCCATCACAATAAAAGRGCTTCGAATGTGAAATCTCCAGCAACAGGTTATTAAGAATACAGACGACATAATCTAGCAAATAATGTAAGATATAAAGGTGAAGTAAGATTCTGACAGTTGGGCAATACACTTTGTAGTAAACTGCAGCAACTTACTCTGTGAGGATAAAGACAGTGAACTTCAGTACAAAAACTTTTATCACATCTCGTGTAAAAACTTACGTGGGCTTGTGTCTGGCGCAACTACAATAAGGCCATGTTCAGCTGCAGCTTGATGAAAACCAGCTTTCGTTATAAAATTCTGTTCTGAGCAAGTTAATCCTAGGCAAAAGAAATGTAACTGGTTACATATTGCTCACAGCATTCCAGTTTACAAAACCTAGTTTTTCTACCAGAAAAGCTTTTGAAAAGTATGAGGGATTTCTATCCCCATAAGCATGAAAAAGTCCTTATATTCAGTTCAACAATATATAATAATTCAAAAAAAACAGATACAGTTGTACTTTCACATTTAGTCACACTGACACATGATCAAAAGCTGGTCAATCTGCATTTGTACCCAGACAGCCACTCAAATACCTACTCATGTCACACACACACACAGTTTCCTCAATTACTACATATTTAAGATAGGCAGCACTGGACAATCAATATGGAATAAATAATATTGCAGACAAGTATTTCAATTATTCTTCATTGTGCCACTTGAGACTATTATTTGAGGTTATTGATTATCATTTTCTCTGAAGCCAATCTGCAAATAACCTCACTTGACTGACGTACTCACCGAGACAGCATGCTTTAGTTTTGAAAAATGAAAGTGCTACATGACCAGAGCTCTTCAAACAATTTTGATAATTCCTACTTCAACAGTAAATATTTTTCCCTAGTCTGTTTTCATTCTACGGATCAGACCTACCAACTATGCTGTAAAAGGAATGTGTAAGAAATCCAGTCTCCRTACTACCAGTTAATTCTCCAACTTTTTAAACTCAAGCTTCAATAAAAATAGCTACTTCTACAATTATAGTAGGGAAATTGCTCTGCTTTGTATTTTTAATATAGAAAAAATGGATGTAATTAACCATTTCTGATAGCTATCACCAACATAAACCCAGCGATTTTGACAGTAATACTTTACATTAGCTCTACATWTTTGGAGTTCAACCCAGCTCTGCAGGACATAACAAGCAAAGGACAGAGGAACAAAACCAAGGTAACTGGGAGTTGCATCTGTACGTGCAGTCTCATCCCTGCTTGCCTTACACCCAGCAAGACAAAAGGTGGCTAGGACACCACAGGAGCTGGACAGAAAGAAGAGAAATGTTGCTGCAGACTAGAAAACTTTACTCTTGTTTCATTGCCCTCTTCTGCCCCTGGCCCTTGCTGATTCCACACTCTTACCTCACTCTAGATGTGCTGGGTCTAAGCCAGCTAACAGCACCTCCCTTTGCAAGTTCATCAGTGCTCCCTGCAAACTCAGGACGTGGTAGGGTTCAAAAGATGAATCTGCTGATTCTCCTGGGATAGATTTTGCCCCTACCCTATTAGCTGAAGCTGCCTGTCACAGAGAAAGAGAAGCAGGAGGTGTCCCAAGGGAAGGCCTGTTAGAAACACTCTTAAATAAATACATATGGCACGCACACACACAGAGTTACATTTATGTGTTTATAGATACAGCTTAATCTTAAAATAAACCTTCAAGTCATTCATATACTATATCCTAAAATTATTCAACTACAGTCCCTTCCCGCATGACTTCTATGTCCAGCAGAATCTAGGCTAAAGAAATTTACATGTCTTCCTGATTTTTCTGCATAAAAATACATAAATCTAAAAGGTCTGACCCTTGAGGCCAGGTGAATCCAACTTCACCACAATATATACAAGGTATGTGTGCGTGTGTGTGTCCCAGAAGATGACCTTTAATAGAATGAAAGAGCTGCCACTGAAGTACCTCTGTCTCAAGTTTTAGTAATTGTAGCACAGTATCTTAAATATGCTTTCTTTTTTCAATTCTTAAAATTCACRTTACTTACCTGAGAGCCAATACAGCACAGGACACTTCCCAGTTTCTGCTTTTGGAGGCAAGTAGATTCCAAATTTCATTTTGCATTTTAACTCTGTACTGTAGTGATAAAATATTCCCAGTTACSACGACTATTCAACTAACATGGTTGTTAACATTAAAAAAGTAAAGTYGAATCAATACATTTTCAGAATATAACCAGCTCAAGGAGAGAGATATGGTCAGTGAATTATAAGGACTAAGAAGTTAAATAAAATGAAAAAAAAAATTTAAATTTAGTTTTAGCCTCTTGACAATAGCTAAGCTTCCTATATTTTTTTAATATACTAAAACCAGACATTTACAAATAAGCCACATTTTTGCAGTGTTGCTGACAGGAAACATCTTGAAAATTTAATTTTGAACTCTAGTGATATTTAACCTGAACCCTGTATACTAAATTGGAAAGTAATTTTTACTGAAGAACACATCTACATGACTTATACAATGTACGCTGCACAGCATAAGCATACCCCACCAAGAATGTTTCCAGTCTGCTAAATCTACAGACTAACCAATTGCCTAATTTATGCTAAAACCTAAAACTACCAATAAAGCTTATCTAAGCATAAATACTAATTCTTTCTTTTGGATCAGAAATTTAAAAACAAATGCTTCTCTTTTCATCTTCATTAAACRAGATTATATTTATTGTCTTTGCTCAGAGTATTTTTTAAGAGTGAATAAAAATGAAGTATCTACTAGAGTGGATAGATCTTTGTACACACAGCAGTTCTCTACGCTCCRAACAGAGCAACCTACTTTTAAGATGAAGCTCCATTGCTTTAAAGATACTACCCTCCAGTAACAAGCCTGCAGCAGTAAGTACATTAAACATGTTAAACATTAACACAAAAACACAACAACATAGTAGCAGACAACATTCCTTACTTAAACGGACACTAGYGAGACCAAACACTCTGTTTCTACAGCAGTGACAGCAATACTATGGATTCACTACCCTATGCTAAACACTTAAATCGTTTTCACATTTACCTGTCATGTTCAAACACCTTCTGGAAACCCTCAAAGCATTTGTTGCTGGAAACCTGTTTCAGTGCCATGGCCTTAATTGCTTTTTTTTATTAATAAAAAAAAAAAAAAAAAGCAAGTTAAATTCGAAAATACAAGTTCCAGGGCTTACTTTGTACAAAGTAATGACTAAAGAAAAGTTAAATATAACTTAAAGCATCATTGTTTAATATCACACCTTCTCAGAATGAAGTATCTTCTGCAAACATTTTCCAATCTTTTGTTAACTATTTCCCTTTATTAGTGTCAGCTTGATTACTGTCTTGCTGTAAAACTCCACAGTGGCTAACACAGTGGCGTCAGAGGCAGGCAGAATAAAACTTCAATCAGAGTGTGGGCATACCCACGACAGGGCTGGGGAGCAGGGGGCGAGGCAGGAGACGAACCCCTGCAAGCAGACCTGACCGGGCCTGCTTCCTCACACCGCCCGCGTCTCCAGCCCTYGCCACCTCCACAGTGATCTTACCGCTCTCCTCGTCTCCCAGCACTGCTGCTGAGAAAGGAACGCCTCGCGCCGCGGGCAGCACGTGCGCGGCGGCCAGCCTGCTGCCGCCACGACGGGCACACAGGGCACAAACCTGCCTTCCCTTGGCGCTCGCCAGGATCCAGCCACTGATTATCGCAATATTGAAGACTGTAATCATCTTTAGTATTTTTTTCCCTAAGTTAGGCAGAAATTTAGCTACTTTGCTCCAAAAGTGTGGGGAAGAGTRGAAACACAGGCCCCCACCAGAAGAATGTGACTTATTCCCAAAGGAAAACACAAACAAGGACAGAGTTTTAGGGGAGTTTTAAAATAGCTGGCGACATGCTTGARCTTGCTACAGAGAAACCAGCGAGGGGTCACACAAACCACCAGCGTTCCCGCTTTCAGGGGCAGGAGGCAGCTGCCCGGTTATTTTCTTCCACCGCCCCCTCGGGGGCGCCCCCGGCCGCTCCGCACCGTCCAGCCCGAGGAGCCAAGAACCTCCCCTGGGGCGGCGGCCGCCAAGGGCCCGAGGGGAGCGCAGGGGCGGCCGCCGCGACGCAACGCGACGCGACGCGACGCGCCTCGCCCCGCCGCGCCTCGCCCCGCCGCGACGCCGCCGCTTGTGGCCCGACTTCACCCGCAGGCGGCTCCTACCCGCTGCCCGCGCTCCCCTTCTAGCCCAGTTCAGCCTCCCTCCCGCCGATGCGCTCACAGCGCTCCCCCCGCCACCCGCTCCCTTACCTCAGCGGAGCGAAGCGAACCGCGCAGGCGCGGGGCGGCCCCGAGGCCGGGCACCGCCTGCGCGCTGCGCGCTGCCCCGCCCCGCGCCAGCCGCTGCCGCCATTTCCCCGCCCCTCACGGCGCTGCCGCCATTTTCCCTCTTCTTCTCCGGCACAGCCCGCCCCCCGCCCCACGAGCTCTCCAGAAGGAAGGGAGCGGCGTGAGGGAGGAGGAGGAAGGCTGTTGTCGCCATTAAGGCACCTCGCCCTCCAGTCGGCCGCCTTATCTCCGCCGCAAGTTGCTAGTGTGGTGTGTAGGCAGAACCTAAACTTCAGCAGTCTCAGGAGCTTTTGCTTTTTGCCTCAAGGAAACCCAGCCAGCTTAAGCCAAATCGGTGATCTGAGATCACCGGGCAAAAGCACAGCTTCCCTGCTAGGAGACACGAGGGTTGGATAGGATGTGTGAAGAGCTGCAAGTGCTGCACTCCTCTTTTTTGGGCTCGTTTCCACTTCTGTTTTACTAATCTTTGGAGGAGAATGTGCACAGTTTTTGAGTATTTGTGTTGCAGAGGCTATCTGTCTCCAGATCTGAAGAGGGAAGAAAATCTAGAACCATGAAATAAAAGAGTAATAATCCAGAGAAWCTGATTTTGCTGATATGTTCAAAACTATGAGTGTTGACCATAGAATTGTTTTCCCTAAACCACCAAGACCCCAAGGGAAAAAARCCATTAATGCAGCCTAAACATTGACCACAGCATCATCAATTTATAAATGTTTTTGTTCTTCTCAGTATTTCAGCATGATTCATAGAAGCTGCCTTCTAAAAGACTTTAAAAGATTTTAAAATAAAAGCAATGCCTAATTTAGGCTCATTTGCAAATTAAAAGGAACGACAGATACTTGGTAGTGGTTACATGCTATCTGTACACCTGAATTTCCTCACTTCCTTACTTTAATAGAACATGTTCTTTCCATTTTGCAATTACACATGCCCATCAAATGCCAGTAAAAGGCCCTCAGCAAAACGCTCTCCCTCTTTTTGGTCTTCTAACGTGTACTTCATTAGGAGTAACTGGTTTTGTCCGTAACATTTACAGGTATTGACACTACTTTGTGAGCGTGACAGCAGTTCTTTCCTTTTTCTAATCAGTAATTCTAGCAGTGCTCAATACTATCACTTTTGTCCTCCCATTGCTTTTTAGTCTTATCCAGCTGAGCTGATAGATCCATTCATAACGCAACTGCCAGACTTTGGACCTTGGCTACAAAATACCTTCCAGACTGTCTTTCCTACATTGTCTGTGTACTTTGATAAATCTGGTGCAAATTGTCTGTCCCTGAAGTGCTCTAACTTAAACTTCCTGTTCCTTCTCTCAATTTTCCTTTGGTTAGCCACTATTAATTTGCCATCATTTCGACAGGAGTATTTCTAAAATACTTCTAGTAGTAATAACAGTAATAAGTACAAATAATAGTAGTATCTCAGRTTCCTTCCATATTTAGCTATGAATATTTTGATATCTTCCAAATGCCCTTATCTCATTTGCAATATGTTGCCCAGTTGGTTTGTTACTTGAACTAAACTTTAGCCTAGCTATTTTGTCTCTTCAGTGTATATAGTCAGCTGTTATTATACACACATTCATTTTCCATGTTCATCTGCAGCTGTTTTCAGTCATTTATCATCAGCATACACCCTGCTTACTTCACCATTCACGCTTAAATAATTTTAATATATTCCTGGGCTTCCTGTCCAGGTCCTTTGAATAAGCTACCCAATGTATTCCTGTTTCAGAGTGACATACTCAGATCCAACTGGCAGCTCACTGACAAATTCACCAGGCCTTGCCATGTGTGCACATGTCCTAGTGTACCTGCTGTACTCCAGCATGAATCCTATGAGCTGCCACTGTGTCTATAAGGGGGAGGAGGAGGGGATATATCATACGACTTTAGAGAGCAGTGTGACCTTGTAACTAGCTCATAGCAGTGCCCCAGAATAGATACATTACTTCTAATGGGATCAGAACTGACCCACCTGGATTTAAGTTTTATCACTTTGGAGTTTTTCTGGATGATGAGATGTACTTTCAAGTGTTTTATTGTGTTCCCTAAATACTCTTTCTTTGATGTTCTTTATTTAATTTCATTTAATCATTGCAGATTTTTTTCTGTGAAGTACTCCTAGATACTAATATTCTATTGCTAAGTAAAAGAAGGCCGAGGACCATTGCTAATCTGGAGACCACATGGCATCATCTAACCTGCATCCATTCTGGTTAAAGATGCTGTGTCTGCACTTGGTTTATTTCCGTTACCTCAGACTGAAAAAATGGACCCCTGGAGTCCAGGGCCCACATGTGGTTAATATATACTTTTTTTTTTTTTTTTTTATATTTTTTCAGTCCAAGGTAACTGAAATAAATGCATAGGTAAATAATACGAAGGTTGTATTGCCTCCACACAGCAGTTTTCATGGCGTATGACTGAGCGTGTGTTTTGTTTAGGAGCAATGCACTTTAGGTTAGTGTTGTGAACAGTGTAAGGAAGAGAGTGCCAAGGTGGTACAGTCTTTCTATGCTGTTTGTATGGTTCTTTTTAAAATCTTAAGTTATGCATATTCAACTTGAATGCTGTTTCTGTCTACTTTGAGACAGTGGCTGTAGCTGTCATCAGTGAATTCATTTTGGTTTCACTCTGCGTATCATTTCAAATTGTTCTCTGTGAAACAAGATAGGAAATGAACTTCCTTTCCTTCATCATTAARTGTTTTTTCCTTATAAGGCTCAGCATGGCAATCAACCAAGAATGTTAGAAATGAAAGAATGGCAAACTSGCTTTCAAAAATCCCATGGCTTGTGTGCTCTTACTTTATGTATTACTTTATGATTTATTCCAAGTACAATACATRCTTCTCCAACACACTTTATGTTACCTTAGACAGACAGTATTGTTACCTATTTTACCACTCTTCATTAGTAAAATATGATTTCACATAACCTACCTAGCATTTCTTCTGGGAGCTGTAAGTATAGCTTCATCCTTTATCAGGGGTTCTTTGCCAGTGCATCACATCTTCAGTATGCCTTCTGCTCCTGGGGCAATGAACCATTTGTTTCATCATGCTCAAACAAGTTTTTAGTGAAGATGCTAGCAAACACCATCTAGGTTGTAGGCCAACCTGTATGTCTTTAAGTTTATAGCACGAAATTTTTCCTTTCCCATTTTCTTTTTGGAAGGTACAGTCCTGTGCCATGTGTCTGGGTACATCTTTTCCAATGTTTTTGTAGTGGTAATCTGGATTGAGGATSTTAGTTTTCTGACCTCTTTTAGCTAATAGCTGTGGAGTACATCTCTTGCTAGTGCTCTTCAGTATTTTTTTTCTCAACTTCTTTTGTATATAATCTGATCTTCACTTTGATTAATTGGGCTGCTGCATTCATACTTCACAGCCTGCTTTACCAGAAGATTATTTATACATAATTCTTTAATAAACTTTTCTAGTGTTTTTGACAGTAATTGTCATAATGTAGTCATTTATGATCATAACCTTTATTTTTCTAAGTTGTCTTAAACTGTCTAATACCACCCTAGTCATAATATTCAGGCAAAATACATGTCTGGTAACAGTATTATTCCTCAGCAGATTTGTTACTGACTGTGCTGACATAACCTGCTTCAAGTCTTCAGCTTTTCAATATTACACAGTGAGAAAAAGAATTTTTCTGCCACTTCATTACTATTGATTTTTTATTTTCAGTTTTCTCTTCTTTATYACATCCATCTATCTTACCTTTTGTCTTAGATGGAAGTTAGATCTTCCAAAGCTTATTTCCTTCTCTTTCCTTCATTACTGTCAAGATTTCACTTTGGTGCAACTGGTGGTGGTTTTAACTGGTACCTCTTTCTTGAAGGCAGTTCTTAACTTTTTCCCAAGGTGCTTCTTACCATCAAGGCCCATAGCGGAGGCTAGAGACTACACTCCCCCATGTRTCTGATCTGCCTACAACAATGTTTTTCTTCTTTATTCCATTTCTTGCTTCCATTACTTACTTCCTTTTTCCTTTTTTTTTTCTTTAAGATTCGTTGGTGTTCTATTTGAGCCTATAGTTTTTTTTAAAAAAAAAAAAAAAAAAAAAAAAAAAAAAAAAAAAAAAAAAAGAAAAAAAGAAGAAAAAAAAAAGATTGTCCTCTGGTCTTGCTTGCACTGTAATTCTAGCCTATTTCTTTGTCACTCTTGTTTTCTCCTTCTATAGGAAAAAATACCCAGTTTTCATTAAGAACCTAACTTGATTTAAAAAATTACCAAATGCAGAAGGTTGCCTGAAAGTTCTGTAAAATTCTCTTTGGCCAAGTTATACAATCTCTTCCTGAGGGTCCAGAGATGGTTTCTGGGTCAGGTCTTGTCTTTCATCATTGTGATACCTGTATAGCTCCCTTCACTCCTCTTCAGTTTGGCCATGTTCTGTGTTGCTGTTTCTGCAGTACTGTACTGGTGATCTGGAATGACCTCAGTACCTCTGAAACTGCTGTGAGGCTCAACAAATTCGTGAATCCTATTTGCAGAGTCACTATAAGAAAGAAATACACAAAAGATTTACTGTTGCATGAATAAGCCGTTTGTGGTAGGAAGTTCCAAAAAGGCAGTGATTTAAAACATTTCTTGGCCTCTACAACAGTTTTTCTAATTCACTGAAAACTTCGACAGGGAAAAAGCAATCATGTTTCTTTTACTACAAGGTAGTATGAATGAGAAAGGTTGTTAAATATTTTCTTACCATTTCAGGAAAATTAAAAATTAAGTGATATCAAATCTGGTAAGGTGTATATGTCTGATAATTCTGATATAAAAACTTTCATCTTAATGCTTTATATTTAAAAAGTAAAGCAGAAAATGTGCTGGTCTTTTGACAATACGATATTTGGCTATTTTATGTCTTTTACTTTCTTTCTGGCACCGATGATTTTTGTACTTGGGAAGAGTCTGCTCTTGTTTGTGAATTTTTTCCGCATATCGTTTTAAATTCCCTATGCTGCATTTATTAAGCCTTTAAAGCTGATACTTTGAATTCATGTCTAGGTAAATTTTGAGGTATAATCTGCAGCCAGAGAAAGACAGTAATGTAATAATTAGGACCTGACTAAGAAAATATTGAAGTATGAGTTTAAATTTCATTTCATCCTATAAATAATTTAATAGAACATTGAGGCTCTCTTTATATAGGGGAGCCCCAAGGAGAGGTGGAGAGATAAATGCTATTTGTTTTGACTCAGGAAGCATAAGCTCCTCTTCTGCAAAAGCTAAGCGTTTCCTTAGGTCTGAGGAAATACGACCAAAAACACTAGTTAGCTATCCTAGGATTTCTTGTTCCCGGGAATAACCATGAAATAAGTACAGTGGACTGTGGTGGTTTTCTTTGTTGTTTTGGGGTATTTTTTTTTGGTCTTCACATCCAATTCAGGTTATGGACTTCAAGTCAAACTGAGAGTTGGTAGAGTAGAAAGAAGCTCTGAGTTCCATAAACTCTTCTTGTGATAGCTATTTAGTTGTGTTATTTATAATGACATAAGATAAAAAATAATGAAAAATTACAATACATGAGGTTGCTTCTGCTGTGTAATTAAAAGACTATTTTGAAGAGCATGGCTTTTAAAAAATTGAGGAAGAAGCARTATTTTATTGCTGTGAAAGATTGAGTACGGTAACATGCCTATATGGCTTTTGGAAGAGCTGATGAAATCCTCAGCAGGAAGAACATTTATTTCAGTAATACAGACTAGTTTTAGAGGAAGTGCAGATAATGGAAGAGTCAAAGATTCCAAATATGATTTAAGATGAAAAGGTGAAAGCAGATACTCATATTTCCCTAAGAGAAATTGTGAAAATGTTGATTGATTTGGATTAAGAAATGATACTAGTCTTATGAACTCCTTCATTTAGTTTCATTCATACTCAGTAACTGGAATGACAGGAAAGACTAAAACCTTAAAGGGAACAAGTTTTCGCTAACYAGTAAGTGAGATCAATTGTAATTATAATTTGTGTTTAAAAGTGAGCAAAACAAATAGTAAAGTAACTACCCTGGTCTTAAGCAGAATGGATACTAACTTACTCAGGGATCTACTTGGCATGATCCAACAGGAGACTGCCCTGGAGGGCAGAGGGGTCCAGGAGAGTTTGTTGCTCTTCAAGCACAGTCTCCTCAGAGCACAAAAAGGATTCATTTGGTGTGCAGAAAGTTCAGCACAGGCCAGTGTGGATAAGCTTGGCTGCTTGTGCTAAGGCCTGATGTATGTTGAGAGCAGYGCCATTAGAATAAAGCGAGTGGAACAAGTAAGCCAGATACTCAAGGACAAAAAGAGTGAAGTCTCATAATAGACTATTGTAATAAGTAACTGCTAATTAAACCTGAAAGAACCAAAACTCTTTAAAATTACGTACATCCTTGCCCAGTAACTTAAATCACAGGATCACAAAATGGTCAAGATTAGAAGGGACTTCTGGAGACCATCTTGTCCAACTCGCTGTGATGTGTCCTTTCAATGTAATTTTCCAACCCCAAATCTCCTGAGTTTCTTAGCTTCTGCTTTGTTGGGTTTGATGCATTTTTGCTTACTGTACCTAGARTGAAATTCAGAACACTCTGTAAAACTATGTTTTAGGTTTGTTTACCATTTACATCTTAGTATTGCAGAAACTCTGTGATAATTTGTAAGATTGGACAAAGTCTAGGAACTATTTGTATGCTTTTCATTTACTACCAGATGCAACCTTATTTTAATACTGGAGTGATCCATTCAGCTAACAWTTTTTAGCAATGCTGGATATTTGAACTGTTTTGGGCAGGTAATTAATTAACTTTATAAAAGGTGAGATTTATAGTATTTAATTTGACTTGCGGCCAGGAAGTACATAAYATGTCACTGGCCAAACAAAAACTGTTGTAGGTTTTCCCTGTTAAAAAAAAAAAAAAAGATCCAAGGATTCTTGAGTGATCCCTTAAAAAATCACTTGCTGATAAAAATTTTAGAGTTAGGCATCTGAAATGTCCCMTACAGTTAGATTCGAACTCTTTGTCAAAGAGTTTGTATCTGYATTTTTATATGTTGGATGCAATTACAAAAGCGTCACTTGGGTTCTRTTCAGTACAGTCTGCCTTCAGAAGGAAAAGCCCTCAACAGGCTCAATCAACATCCTGAAAGAAATTTAGATAAGCAAATTAAGAAAAAGTTATTAAATACTTACATATGTATATACCCTGAAAATCATCTCCTCTTCAAGAAGATTAAATTCAACACCAAAGACCAAGAAAAAGAACAAAAATATTAGATGTCATACCATTTTAAATCATTTCTAGTTTAATCTATTAAAATGGYTTAGTGAATGGAAAAAAATCCTCTTTGTAAGTTTTGTAGGATGTTTTAGTGACATGACCGAGTTATTCATCCCTTACACAACTTTAGCCAAGACCAAAACCAGTCTTTTGAACTTGTTCTTTGTGTTTAAAAAGTTCTTCGGTGAGAGTGTAAAATAGTTTTAAAAAAMCATAAAACTTTCTGAGGTTTCAAATGCACAACATTACAGTAGTTTACCTTATTTCCCATCAAGTAAACTAGCAGGAGAGGCCAGAAGCTATAAGAACGTGCATGTTATTTATCCACCCATAATGTAACTTAATAAGCAGAACTACCAGATACAGACATTATAACAGAAAGATAATTAACTTTCATAATTTATAAGGCCAGACTGAGTGATCGCAATGCTATTTTCTGACTTTAAAATCTATCAGCTRTTGCCCTAGTGACTGAAGAGAACCACATGTGGTAATGAAATTGAAATAAATACATTTTTTGCTGGAATCATGAACTGAGGTTGGAAGAAACTTCTAGGGGGCCCTTAATCCAAGCCCCTTGCTCAGGGGAGGTCCAACTAGACTGGGTTGCTCAGGGCCCTGTCCAGCTGAGTTGCAAGTATCTGCAAGGATGGAGATTCTGCAGTCTGTCTGGGCAACCTGTGCCAGTGCTGACTACTCTCACAAATTATTCTTCCTTTTATCTATTCAGAATTTCCCATGTTTCAGCTTGTATCCATTATCTCTTGTCCTGTCACTACACACCGTTGTGCCTCCAACCTTGTGGACCACATTAATGTCTCCTGTTACCCATCTCATCTTAAGACTGAGCAAGCCCAGCTCCMAGTCTCTTCTTGTACAGCCTGTGCTCCAGCCCCTGGCCATCTTGGTGATCCTGCACTGGGTTCAGTCCCATTAGTCAAATGTCTTTCTTCCACTGAGGAGCGTCAAACTGGACACAGTCCTCCATTTGTAGTTTCACAGTGCTGCATAGAGGGGAAGAGTCATTTTACGCAACCTGCACAGGGTGTGGTTGCCCTTTGCCTCAAGAGGATGCTGCTGGCTCATGTTTAACTTGCTGTCCACCAGAGGGTCCAGATTTTTTACTCAAGACTGATTTCTGTCTAGTTGGCCTCAGCTTGTACTGTTGAATGGCTTTATTCTGTCACAGGATATCTAGGACTTTGTTTGCTTTATTTGCATCTCATCACAGAAMACAGTTAGGTTGATCAGGCAYGACTTGCTCTTGGTAAATSCATGCTGGCTGTTCTCAATCACCTTTTTGTTCATCATATGCCTGGAAATGGCTTCCAGAAGGATTTGTTCCACAACCTTCACAGAGTTGGAGTTAAGGCTGAGCAATCTATATTTCCCTTGCTCCTCCTTCCTGCCTTTCTTGAAAATGGGTGTTATRTTTCCCTCTTTCCAATCAACAGTGACCTCCCAAGATTACCCTGACTTCTTAAAGATGATAGAAAATGGCCTTACAGTGACGCTGGGCAGCTATCTCAATACCATCTGATGCATACCATCTGGTCCCATAGACCTGTGCATAGACAAATGGCTTATGTGCTCCCTAGTTTACTGTCCTCTGCTGTGGGTAGTACTTTACCTCACAGACTGACTTCATGAGTGAAAACTAAGGCAAGAGGGGCACTGAGTACCTTGCCTTTTCCCTATGTATTATCACTAGCTCCCCTACTCCTTTGAGCAGTGGGCCCATATTGTCCTCAGCCTTTCTTTTTCTCTTTTCCTGTCAGTGTACATACAGAGACCAGTCTTGTTACTCTTCAAATCCCTTGCTAGTTTGAACTCCAGCTGAACATTTTGTCATGGTTCATTGTACTTTCTCAAATTCACACAGACTGCATACTGTGTGAAAGAAGCTTTGGGTAAAAAAATACGAAGCAGGTGAATTTCTTCTCTGTAGACTAGTCTAAATTATTCATTCTCTAGTTACTTAATTTACTAGTTTGCTGATTGAATAACTTGGTAATTCATTAATTCATGTGTTTACAAGCAAAATAGTTACCTAACTGATAGAGTCCTCATCTTTCCTCCTATGTCATGATGCTAACATCCCCTGAATTGCACTGGGAAGCTTGAGAACCTCGGCATTCCAGCTGCTGGTGGATCTGCTTGAAAAGTTGTTTGGGTGAGCTGATGCGTTTGTACCTTTCAGTTTGGAAGTTTGGCCTATACCATCCCTATTGGTCCAGTCTTCAAAAAGGACAAAAAAGAGGACCCAGGGAGCTACAGGCCAGTGAGCGTCACCTCAGTCCCTGGAGAAATGATGGGACAACTCATCCTAGATGGCATCTCTAGGTATGTGAAGAATAAGAAGGTGATCAGCAGTAGTCAGCATGGATTCATCAAGRGGAAATCGTATTTAACCAATCTGTTAACCTTCTGCAATGGGATGACAAGCTGGGTAGATGAAGGGAGAACAGTGGATGTTGTGTACCTTGATTTCAGCAAGGCTTTTGACACCAGGTCCCATAACATCGTCATAGGCAAGCTCAAGAATTGCAGGCTAGATGAGCAGACAGGTGGATCGAGAACTGGGTGAAAGGCAATGCTCAGGGTTTTGAKCAGTGGTGCAAAATCTAGTTGGAGGCTTATAGCTAGTGATCTGCCCAGGGGCTCAGTACTGGATCCAGTCTTRTTCAACTTCCTCATCAATGACGTGGACAGAGTACATGCTCAGCAAGTTGGTTGGTGATACCAAACTGGGAGGAGTGGCTGATACACCTGAGGGCTGTGCTGCCATTCAGAGGGACCTCAACAGGCTGGAGAGTTGGGCAGAGAGGAACCTCCGGAGGCTGAACAAAGGGAAGTGCAGAGTCCTGCACCAAGGGAGGAATAACCCCATGTGCTAGTACAAGCTGGRGGCAGACCTTCTGGAGAGCAGCTCTGTGGGGAAGGACATGGGATTCTTAGTGGATTGCAAGCTGACCATGATCCAGCAATGTGTCCTTGTGGCCAGGAAGACCAATGGTATCCTGGGTTGCACTGGGAAGAGCATTGCCAATAAGTCAAGGGACTCTCCCGCTCTGCTCAGCCCTAGTGAGGCCACATCTGGARTACTGTGTCCAGTTCCAGGTTCCCCGGTGTAAGAGAGACATGGAGCTAGGAGCGAGTCCAGCTACTAAGATGATTAAGGGGCTGGAGCATTTGTCATATGAGGAAAGGCTTTGAGAGCTAGTACTGTTTAGCCTGGAGAGGAGAAGGCAGAGAGGATCTTATCAATGCTCGAGTGTCTGAAGGGAGGATGTAGAGAGGCTAGGACCAGACTCTTTTCGGTGATGCCCAGCAATAGGACAGGAAGCAACAGGCACAAACTGAAACACAGGAAACTCCRTCTGAACATGAAGAGAAACTTCTTTACTGTAAGGGTGACTGAGTGCTGGAACAGGTTGCCCAGAGAGGTTGTAGAGTCTCCTTCCTTGGAGCTATTCAATCCTTAGAAATGTGTTAAAGTCTGTATTCTTAAAAAAGAGAAAMAAAATTTCTTTCCCTGAGGCAGCTGTGCTTTTAATTCAGACTGATGTCTATAGAGCATATTTGAGTGCTAATGTAAAGCAATGCTTTTTTGTTCTGTCTGTAACAGCACCTCATGACTGGGCACTTGTTGAAAGCAGTCAGCAAATTCGTATCAGCCATGCAGCGAGTGAACATGTAACACAAATACAAAGATTGGTATGGATGCGTGTGGAGAAACACCAGAAGGAACAGCAGAGCAAAGGGTTAGAGGAGTGACTGATAAGAAAGACGACTGTTCCCCATCAATTACACTGAGGATTGTGGTGTTTCAGTCAAGACCAGACAGCCATGCACTGTAGTAATGCTACATGTAGTAATGCCAGAAGACCTTGCACTCTAATAATGGGAGGATGGCAAGAAGATTACAGTGTAKCACATGTGCCATTACTTTTTCTGCTGGCACAACAGGAATATAATAGTAAAAGACTGTTCTTAACAAATATAAAATATCTGTCCAAAAATTGTCTCTTGTTGCCCATCAGAAAGAACTCTAGAGACGTCATGAGAGCCTGGCTGCCAGCATCCTGTGCCTGTTGTGCTGCACACAAGTGGTCCTGGCTGGACCACTTGAAAACGCACATCCTGGTGCTTGGGAGTATGTGGGTGACATGCTTTGAGTAAATTAAGTTAATGAGAGAATAAATGTGAGTTGGTAAAACGAATTTACTTAGAGATTCTGTAAAGCTCTGCCTTCTGCAAGATCTCACGCTTAGTTTTCTTCCACTGATTCCTTACAAATACATAGCTCCCAAACAGCTGCAACCTGTGCTGCTACATGCATGATAAAAAAGGTGAGGTTAAGAGACAGAGCTGAGAATAGGAAGAGGGAGAGAGGACAAAAGATACACATCTCTGAAGTCATATTTCATTGATTGCACTGTTTACAAAGCATTTTGTTTATAGCCTCGACTTTCACAGAACCAATCTTGTTTAGAATAGTATCTGCTGAACTGGGAGGGTAAGAACAAAGTTTAAATTTAATCAAGATGTTCCAGAGAAGTAGAAGTGGCAGATGTTTTGAAGCCTGTTGTTGAAGCCATGTTTCTAGAATAAAGGAAAGAATTGGAGGGCTGTAATGTGTTGAAACAGTTCCGCCAAAGACATCATCTCTGGGGCTCACAGAAATGAGTATGAGGATGCAATGTTTTTGGCATAAACCAGGTCACACTAAATGCCAGATATTTAGAAAGAGATCAAATCCAAAGAGAAACAGTACTCACGGACATCTTAAAAAATTTCATTCCTCTCTCAAAATATACAGATGAATTAGCTGGTCATCACGCYTGTGTTGTGGTCCCGATTAGCTTAATTAATGTGAAACTTGGCCTTTTTATTTATGCACTTACTCTAAGGTCAAGCATAACCTTAAGCTTATTAGCCCTGTGATGGTTTCTTATATCTTGATTTTAATCTCTTACAGCAACCTTTCAGTGTTTGTTTATGATAYGTTATATATGCTTGTTATAACCTTCCACAGCTTTGTTACGCTATTTAAAAAATAACAGAAGTATCTGTATTCCATTTAATACATGGTATCCAAATTTGTTGTTTCTGGGAGGCCTACTTTCAGTATGCTCAGGGGATATAGCTGCTAAAATGGCTGTATTCTGTTACAGAGTTCATATATTTTTAGTTCCTCTATGYGTAGAAAGCATAGCAAGCCATTAAAGATTTTGTTACATCATGTTAYGGATTTTTTTTGAAAAAGTTAAGATTTTGGAATTTTAAAAATGGAGAAAAAGTTATTCAGTCACACTTCTGAAAACATTATGAAATAGATGTAAGCAATTTAAGATGTTTTTGCGAGGCTTTCATTGTGGATCAATTATGATACTGTCTRTATTTATTCCCTAATTTCCTTTTATTATTTGTTACAAATAAACTTCATGAAATACAAACTAGTTGCTCATTTATAAGCTCCAAGTTGACTACATCTTTCTGAGCTAAATTTTAATATTAATGTCATTTTAGAGTATTTCTTGCTCTGGGAAGGCCTCTTCTTACTATTACATTGAAATTAAGTATGATTTTTATCTCATTCCTCATACTGATAACTTTTTGATGCTCTTCTTTATTAGAATTTGCCTTAGGTCAACTCATGCTGAGGGGACAAAGAGCTTTTTTTCTTCCCTTTTCACATTGTCTCTCACTTTCCTTCCCCAAAACAGTGTTTTTTACCCACTGAGGTTTCTGACTTCGTCATTAAACAGTTTTTAGCTCAAATAGTTAAACAGAAAATGAAGTGTGAAATGACAGCAACCAACACAAAGCCTGATTTAATTGCTAATATTCTGGGTAATCACCATTTTACTGTATTATTGGTGTCACTGTTTCCAACAGTGACACTTACAGAATAGGAATCCTCACGACACCCGAAACAYCAGAATCTATCCCAAAGTAAAATGCAAGACACCTGTGTACTGGCACTGTGAAGTGCATCATTGCACAACTGAGGAAACACCAAAGATTACGTCAACCAAATAACCTGTGAAAAGTTCTCCCAGTCTTAGGGGTTATGTCTAAGCTGACCAGTAGGTGTGAGTTGTGATRCACTCTGGGGTTCTGCTCTTCTGATAGCCCAGATGATGGATCTGCGCAGAGCAAGACACCACTCCCATTTGGCTTTTTTTCAKAGGGTGCTCCATTGAGCCATGGGTTGGTGTGTGCTTAGAATTTGCCCCATGTGGCATTGAGATGTGGCAGAGGTGTGACCACACACCTGAGAACCTGACAGGGCTTGGATTTAATCCAGCATTAACCTTTCCCCCCCCCCCAAAAAAAAAAGCTTTTGTTATTTGAAAATCAACTTTATTTTAGTAACTTTCTGGATGAAGGGTAATATGTACCYGAAGAAAGGATCATACACTGGTCAAATGCTCTGAAAAATGTAGCCCTCTGCTTCAACTTTTTTTTCGGTACCTACCCAAATTTCCCTTACTTTTATGTCTTGGATACATCTTCCGTGTTTTCAGAGGATGTCACACTGTRAGTAATAGCAAACTAAAAAGGAGTGAGACATACAAATAAAAAAAGATTATTTTTATTCCTTGCATTAGCAAAGGTACTGAGAAAAGAATAGGTCTTTGTGAAAAGAGGAAGCTTCCGTTCAGAGGCATATTTTGGAGTTCTAAAAAAATTTAAGTTACAGTGGTGAAGGAAGATGGTATTCTGCACTGTTGATAATATTGGTCCATAAAAAAAAARGGAGGAAGAGCTCTATTGTCATTGAAAAAGACAAAGTCCACAGTAGAAAGCACTGTAGAAATACCCAGTGAGGCAGAGCTCCTGACCTGAAGAGTTCACTGTCTACAAGACCAAAAGAGAGAAGAAGCACTTTCCATTTCTGCTTCACATACGGAAAACAGATTCAGATTTTCTGAATCCAGCCATGATGAGTTTTATTCACRCGGAAAGTGCATTTTTACACTGGCAATCTTCTCTATTGCTACAGAACGCTTACCACRTAACAGGAAAAATAACAACAAACTCAAAAGATAGTAATATTTGTATTGCTAGTGAATTACAATGTAAGAATTTAGAAATGGACTCCTTGAGATCTTTCAAGTCAATCACAAATGTGTCTGCACAAATATTTATGGAAAAACAATAACAGAAAAATGAGGAWTTGCTTAATAAAATTCATATACAGATCACTTTTTCAGTCTAAAACCTAATATAAAAACAACTATAGTTGTTAAGACCGAAGGCCCATTCAGGCCCAACACCCTGTTTTGAAGATGATCTGTAGCACAAGCTGGTAGAAGCAAGAGCAGAAGCATGGGTGAGCAGATGCTAATACCTCCAGAGAGCACTCTGCTGATGTCTAGCAATCTGAGATCCCTGCAGTTCTCTGGCTAAAGATATTTATCATCTTAATGCTGAAGAGACCTCTTAGGCTTTTTCCTTCATTAATTTGCCCAGTCCTTTTGGAAGCCATATAAGCTTAGCTTCTACAGTGTCATATGGCAGTGAGTTCCACAGTTTAATTAACCAGTGTGGGAGGAATTATCTCCATTTGTTTGTTATAAGTCGGTATTGTTTGATGTCTCTAGTGTTTGCGTTAGAAGAAATRTTGAACAGTCCGTCATTCCGTAATGACCTCCATTTCTCTTATATCCTTACAGGTCTTTGTTGTATCACCACATCAATCATTATTTTTCCAAACTTAACTTTATTTTAAGTCTGTTTAGATACTTACCTGTGTGGAAGCCATTCCACAATTGTGATTGTCCTTGTTACCCTTCTCTGTACCTTGCAAAGTTATACTCTAATACTTTTAACTACTACTGATCACTGAACTGASGTTTTCACAGGGCCATCTGTTACAAGCCCAAGATCTCAGTTCCCATTGGTAACAGTCAGTTTGGAGTCTGTTATTCTATATCTAAAGCTAGGGCTGATTTTTTCCCCAAATGTATCACCTTAAATTTAAGTATTTTGAATTTCATCTGCCATTTCCACAGCCATTGCAGAGTATTATGAAGTCTTTATGCAGAATTTGCARTCAATTCTCTACTATCTTACAGCTGTCACTTTTTGACATCTTTTTACCTGTGTTTCTATCACTATGTAGACTAGCACAGGCCTCCATACAGAACCCTGTAGAACTCACTGGTGTCCTCCGTCCATGGTGAAGACTGATCAGTCTTTGTGGGTTGTTTCCTATCTCCCAGGGATTCTTTCTGTATACGTGGGCCTTCTCTTAACCTGTGGATATTTAGTCTGTTTAAGGAGTGAGGGGTTTTGCTGATTCACATGCATGGTAACTCTTTTCAGAGAATACATCCATAGTTTGGTTTATATTGTTTATGTAATCTTTGTTCATTTTACCTTTGTTTCGTTACCTTTTGCTGACACCTTTTACTGGCACTGAAACATATCCTCTGACACATGACCATAAGGAAGTATTCTGGCATAGGAACTTTCCCAAGTTTCTCCATTGTGAACAGAGATGTTTAAAAAAAAAAAAAAAAAAAACTACTTAAGGATCTATTAGGAAGAGAACTCAGATCTGATTCTTTGTTCATTCAGTTCATACCCACAGTGGCCAAATAGTCATATTCAAAATATATTACTTCACACATTTTTGATATAATTGGAAGAAGGTACAGCATGTGAAAAAATGCAGAATGCAGTGACTGGCTATGATGAACTCTTAATTTTGCTCCACAAGTGCCTAAATTGCTATGTTTGCATTAGTTTTTAATTTTCCATTCTGATAGAAATTTGCCAGTTAAAGTATTAACACAATTATAACCATCACCTATTTTTCCTGGCTTTGTACAGTTTACACACTAGTAGAATCCAGGTGGCTTAGATGTAGTTACTCCTCATTTGAGCCCTGCAAACACTAAGAATATGACTAATACTGCACATGTAAACTGACACACTGAGTTTGAAAAGAACTATTGCATTCATCAGCTTTTCTTCACCCTGAAATTAAGATTGCCATCCAACTGAAAAACTTTTAAGTTTAATTTAGTTAATAAACTATGGCCAGAATAAACTATGGTTTGCAGAGCTGTTGCTGGAACTATTTTCAGAGTCAGATAACATGAAATGTCTGTGACTGAATTACAAATATCAGTATCAAACAAAATAAGCTTCAAGTAAAGAGACTTTTCAAATGGCAGTCTGTGTTTGCTAGGTCTCTTATGTCAAAACTGCAGGTATATTGAAGATCTTCACTATGTTATAGAAACTTTCCAGATACCCTTATGCCATATTTCCAGCAATCTTCTCAGAGAATTCTACTAGAAATTGGTAGAGCAGGTATCTTCTTTTCCAAATATCTTCTTTGCTTTTATGTCTTGAAGTGCCAGATGAATGAGCTAGATGTATTCACTTTCAAGAGTCAAGTGCAAATTATGTCAGAACTGGTCAATCTGTAAAGATGATTTCCAGATAAAATGAGAAATTGTAATACTGTGGAGCCTATGTACAGTAGTGTAGTATCATAGAGGTAAAACTGAGTGGATTTTAATTTCAGGGATTTTATCTAACACATTTCACTCTGTGGTGTTTCACAGGTTTGTAACTAAAACAGTCTGTTTCTCTTCATTTGATAACTCCTGGAAAATACACCTTTTTATGGTCTCTCTTATATGTTACAAAGATTGATGAAACTCTTGGGACTACATCTAGGTTTTAGGAGAACTTACTCTAAGTGGCCTTGCTACTTTGGCATACATTGTGATTATAAACAAGAGCATGTGGGCCGTTAGATCAGTTTGGTTCAGGAATGCATTTGTTTTTTACTTAAGGTGGAAAAATAGAAAATAACAAAATCCAGTCCGTTTCTGATTATGATACTATTCCTTATGAATGGAAATACTACCAGTAGATGGCACTGCTGTTCTGTAGCTCGGGTATTTCCTATGGTTGTGCAAGTTGTTGTAAAGCTATTTACTAATGATGCTTATTAATGTTACTTTTATAGTGTGATTTTCTAATGAAATTAATTTAATTGTCATATTACTATTGCAAGTACATTATTTCTGAGACCAAAACATTGTAAGCCATATGTACTTATTCAAAGAGTACACCTTTTCATTAGAAGAACTGCCATCTTCAGAAAAATAGAACGGTTGCAATGCATTATTGAGGAATGCAGTTTACTGAGATAGTCAAGTTCTGTAACACACTATTCCTCTTTGTCCCTGACAAGATATTAAACATGATTTTAGCATCCAGCAAACATTTTACTGTGGGTGTGTATGGGGGAAATTAAACCAAGCCCAAAAAACTACTTAAGACAAACTTGCAGTTTATAAAACGCTGACCTCATTTCAATATTTTAATCTGCTTTACTAGCAGTGGGATGTGACAAAACAATAAAGCATTAGAACACCGTTTTACATGAACATTTACAAAATACAGCAAACATTTTTCTTTATGTATTTACATAAGCAAACTTACGTATTCAAAATAGAATGCATCTCACCATTTGGCAATAATATTACATAAGTACAGTGCATGACTGGCTGAATGAGATAGTACAGAGGATTTTTTACCCTGAAGTATATAAACTGTGCACACCAGCTTAGGAGATACATGGTGAGCTTTATGTCTTTGGACGTTTTTCAGATGCAATTTAAACAATAAAATGTAAACCTACAAGAAGAATTGTTGGTTAAAACATTTTTCAGTCAAAACAATTTTTTATGGATGCAGATGTGACAGATTGACTCATCAAACAAAAAGAATACTTTTCCTGTATGGTAGGTGAAGATCCTAACCTCAGAGCTATTCAATAGGGAATGTCCTTTTTTTTTCTGGAAAATTTTGGAAGTTTCTGTTCCAGTCTGATGCATATTGAAAACATTTTTTTTTTTTTTGCAAGACAGAATTGTTGCTCTGAAGCTGGTCATATTACACTGTAGTGTTCAGGAGTTCAAGTGGTCATTCCAAGCATAGGCCCAGTGCTATAAAATTCTGATCTTAAAACTGCTGATCTTTGACATCCTTCAGCAATACGATGACTCTCTTAATTGCTATCTACTGATTATCAACCTTCCAGATCCAGAACAGTAAGTATTAGAAATTCAGACACTGACTCTGTCATCCTCACTAAGGCAAACCACATAAAAATCTATTAACATATTGGTGCAAGATGGCAGAATCAGGCCTCATAAAATGGTCAAAAAGGTCCATAGAGAGCTGGAGATACTGATCCTTATCTGCCGTGCATGTTTATTATCTTGATTTAGAGAGGCTTCTTAGGCAAAAGCTGCTGATCACTCATTAAAACCACCTTTCTGAGTGCTCATGGTATTAAAAAGTTACTCATGAGCTATCCCTGCTTTTAACCCCCAAAATAAGTATCACATTATCTCCAGCTGTCAATTAAAGAAATACTGTCAAGTCGTTTAGGTCCAAAACATAGGCTTTATTTTAATAAGAAGGAAAGAATTTAATGTTTGGAGTCATTTTTTAAAGAAACATCAAGCGAGCATTTGAGCCCCTTTTTGTTTGTAGTGAAACATTCCCTGTCAGTATTAGTAACCTGAGCAATTTGACATTATAAAAGAGAAACAGAAGGTGAAATGAATGAGAAACGGGCTGATTTGCAGTGCCACGTGGGTGAAGTGCAGACAGTAAGCAGAAAGCATAAGCAGTAAACATTATATGCTTAGTAACAGCTTATTGAGTGCAACCTGATGAAGGAGACTGTGTAGGACAGCAATGAGAGGCTCGGGAGTTTCTGGAAGAACTGAGCTTCATAGAAGTGCGGGACACCCATGTAAATCTTGTGGTACACAGGCCAGCTCCGTTCCCTGGCACAAACTGATGGTGGAGCCAGGAATCATTGTTACCTCTGCTTCTTTCTGTCATATGGGAAATGGTCACAAAAGATGGGCACAAATTTTATGAAATGTGGCAATTCCCTGCACTGGTGGAAGCACCTGTGTTTTCTTTCTGCTAGAGTCCTTCAATCCTGTGTTAGTATTCATTGCATGAAAGCAATTTGGTTTGGTGCCAAATCCTGAGCCTCAGACCTCTACCCACAGAAGAGCTTAGGTTATTTCTGCCTACCTCTTTCCTAAGGTGCCCAAGCCAAAGGTGAATCCTCAAAACCACTTTCCCAGCTGCCGAGTGGAGGCATCAGAACACCAGGAGGTGTCATAAACCTCATTGCATTGAATGCCCTGGAGCTCTTGTGCTCCATCAGTGCCTGCACTTGCCTGGCTGGTCTGGGTGATAATGAGCTCGAGTTGGATTCTGCTGGTTTAGACTCTACATCAAACTCGGCAGAAGAGAGAGAAAAGTCCCTAGTTCTGCCTATTTCTGCCATGGTCCACATGCTCAGCAGAGCTTGGCAGATTCCAGCTGAAATCGTTCCTCTGCCTGTGTGGAGGTGAGGACTCTCACCCTTTTACTGCATTACCCTGAAGCGGGGTGTGTGGGAGAAGGAGGGTGCTGAATTAATTTATCCTTCTGCTGAAGTGGTTTCAGTTTGGATGTGATGACTGAATGTTCCCAAGGCCAAAGGAGCATATGAACAAACTCAGCTTGAGCACGGTGGTTAGACCATTTGCAGGGGGTCCTGTGATTCCAGTCTTCTTCCATAAAACAAGCAAAACCTCCCTTTCTGTGGATTGCTCTTGGGTTTTTTTTGAGAACCATTAATGGCCGTGTACTGATGGATGACATAAATGGCATTGCGCCAGCAGGGCACAGCACACCACTTTGACCTGCACACACATAGTGAGGCTGTGGATGGAGTCATTGTCACCAAGTGTACGCAGCACTGCTCAGTGACCTGTGCCAAGCAGCCCAGACCCAGCCCGTGCTGCGAGTTACTGCTTGTAAAACCAGCAGATTTGGTTATCATGCTGACAACTGGCAACAGAACAATAAAAGCAGTTGCTTGGAAATCAACAAAATAACCACCCAGGTTCAAAGTCCTCCTCTACTGCAAGATTCAGTATTTTAAACTAAAGGTCTCCTTCTTCCAAACAAACACCCCAGTGTGTAGAATAGAATCAGATTCTGTGTGTCTCTTTGTTTGCCTTGGGCAATATTTAATTTTTCTGTAAAGATTGGAACAACTTTAGGAGAAGGACTTACAAAATGATGAAAACATTCAACTTTGACTTTAAATGAAGTAGTGCTTTTTTCAAGGTGGACAAGATCTGAAACGGAAGTCCTTCATACATTTCCTGACTATGGTTGCAAAATCCATGTAAAGAATCAGAAGTCCTGCAGGTGGATGTGACATTTATGTTTCTGTTGTCCAACAGAGTCCTACTGGCTTCAGTGAAATTGTCTACAATGCCCGAAAGGAAAGTTTCATGACTAGGCATTTCTGTCAAACAATGTAATTGATGTTCTTTACGTTATGTATTATGCCCTTGAAGCTATGCAGGTGAAATACTCTGCTGTTTATAAATCTGTTATTTTCAGATATGCCCCATTTGCACGTATATATTTCATTAAGGCTGAGTCCTAATAGTGCAAACTACCTACCATTCCTGAGCAATGTACCCTAACAGCAAAACAGAGGAAACCAGTTTTGTGTAAGTAACAGTTTTCTAATAATTCTGACTCTACAACCACTAAAAGAAAACCAAAAGCATAATTGCCTTTTTAACCAAAGAGAAATGGTGAGAGATAATCTGTTGAAATTCTTTACTAACGGTTTTACTTACACAGAACTTCCACTGACATTACTTAAATCAGACTGTTGGAACTGACCAGATGAATGGATATGGAAGGCTTCCTAAAATTATTTATCATCGTCATGCCTGATATTCCATGCTCTTCTCTCACTTAACTTCTCTATCAAGACCAGTATGAAGGAGCAGGGAATCAAGCCCGATAATTACTCTTGAAAAAAATATTTTCAAGTTTTAAATAGGACAGATGAAATTTGTAGAATGGAAATAAAGTAYGAGACATGAAATAAGGATTAAGAGTGAGGGTAGAATCAAGGGAGTATTCAAGTATAATTTACTTTTGAAGATTGCTAATTTGAACTACAGAACAAATGGCAGAAAAGCCCAGTAACATTTCAGAACGGCCATTCAGAAGAAAATACAGCCATAAAAACCTTATTACCAGAATTTCTATATAATTGATTATACAGGTTTTAATAGATTTTTATTTAATGATTCAAAATTTATTTTAAATATATATAGCAAATAAACCATCATTTTATTTAAAATTCCATAAAGTGCTCATTCAGTAATTGATAACAAAATTCCATATGGCAAGACRAACTAGTTGGAACCTGATCTATGAGGCAACCAAAGAACGGCTTAGCTTTCATTTGCAAAAAGAAAAGAAATACGTAGATTTCTTCACAGCCCATGTTATAATACCAGAAATTGCATTTTTTTCTTTAAGAAATATATCCTTTATAATATTAAAAAAATAAGTTTAATAAAGCCTGTGCTTAAAACAGCCAAAGTACTGTATGAAAAAAAATTGCACATTTGATAYCATTTCAACCCTGCTTTTCATCAACAGGATGGTATGAGGCGTATGTGATGTTATTGGAGGGTCTCTTGAACAGGGCTAATTTTCCTAAGCTATCAGAGCCACTCACAGCAAGGTGAAAATTTCAGCATACACCATCTAGTTGTCATGGCAGCTGCTAGCAGGCTAGCAGAGTCACACACCACTAACCTTTTCATTCACAGGACTGAGACTTCCCTTTGAGGTGCCATCTAAGTGACGTATTCCTATTGTAACCATCGAATAATCCTTAGCCATCATTTTTGCCTCTTTTTTCAAACTCTTCATTTGTGCTAGCTGGAGCTGGCTGGAATTATATGCAAGTGCTGGGATAGTGTTCACTAAAATCAACTGGAAAGGTTTCTTCTCCTCCTTGTAGCGACACTGAATGTAACGAGAGAAAGCTGAGCGGTAGGTTTTATTGAACAGTGTGTATACGAGTGGGTTGACAGCCGAAGAAAGGTAGCCAATCCAAACAAATACATTAAGTAGTCCTCCAATGACTTCTTCATTGCATGACTCCTTGCAAATTACAGCCATCACATTGGTGATGAAAAATGGGCACCACATCACAACAAACAGAAAGAAGACAATGCCAAGAACCTTGGAAGCCTTCTGCTCGTTGCTGATGGATTGCATTGTTCTCCTCCCGGAAGTCCCCACGTCTCTGTTCAAAGATCGCTGAAAGAGTTTCTCTGAAGACAGGGAACTCTGAGGGAGGAAACTAAATGAAGCAAACTTGGTCTTTGGGCCAAGGTCATTCACACATAAGGTAGCTTCTTTCTGCAGCGACTTGATAGTTAAAAAGTAGGTGACCACCATGATGGTTAGAGGGATGAAGAACGCCACAAAAGARCCTATTAGAACAAAATTCTCATCTGCGAGTAGGCAGCTGCCTTTCTTAAACACTTTGGAATCATCTTGTAGACCAAAGACAGGTATAGGCATGGAGATACCTGAAGGTGGGTTAGAGAAAGAGAACATTAAACACAACAATAATAAATCCCACTTCCAGCCTCCAAGAAAAACAAAACACTCTGAGCTGTACACAGATCATTTCACAAATAATGAGCAATGAGTGGTTAATTACAGGACRTAATCTGAAACCAACAGATATAGCCAAAATTGATAGACTTCCCAAAGCAAGCTGAATTTGCACAGTCAACGATAACACAGCATCTCATGTTTCATCRATGATGTGATGCTAATCCCGTTCTTTGGACATTTTTACTAGGACTGCAGTAAGAAAAGATGCTGTGTGAAACAGTGGTTTTGCAGATGTCAAGTTTTGTGAACTAAGCTGTGATCTGTTGGGTTCTGGCATTTGTAAGTGGCTGTAATCACCTTTGCAGGTTACCAGCAAAGAGGAATGGGGGAAAAGCAGCACTGAGGTTACTAAAAGGATTTTGCAGTTGTTTTAATCTGGGTTCCCTCTCTCCTTCAGAAAAACTCAGCCACAGGGAGAATACATTTCCATGAAATTGTCATGTAACACTTAATAGCAGCAGAAGCAAAGTTTTCGTATTCTTGGGTCTTGACCCCRCTTGTAATGATCTCCAAACTTCCTCCTTGCTCTCTGTCACTTTGGCAGAGACTCTTATCAATTATAGTCACGATGTCTCCTCCTTTTCTTTTCTYGTATTGGCTGTCAACTGTTAAAAGTGTCCTTAGCCAGTTTTTCATTAGAAGATTTGAAGTGTTCTGGGTAATGATTTCTGACTAGGCTGTGAAATGCCAAGCTGTTCTAGGAGGAAAGAAAAAAAAT
>NW_028187144.1:2688308-2754280 GCF_003343005.1 Rhea americana | reverse complement strand
AAAAACTTTCCATGGCAACAGTCAGGGAAAAGATGGGGCCAGAAACAGCCTGAGACTTAGTTCACCCTCCAGGACTGTGAATGTCCCTTTACAGTGCCCTATCAATGCACAACTCCAAAGGCACAGCAGCACTGCAGACTTTATCTTCCCTTGGTGTGTGTATTACGTTCTTGCATGGTAATGTGCAGCAGGYGAGGTGATAAAGTGTATTCACCCTGGACTGCTCCACCTGATTCAAGCCCACTCAGTCATTTCTTCAGGGACTCCTGCAAATGCTTTCAGCATCTGAGCAAAACCGAACAACTGCTATTTGGTTGTTGGTGTCTTTTTAAAAATAATTYTCTCCTCTCCTCCCCCAAATGGATGCTAGCTTTCCAAGAGAGGCAATATTCAGACACCAAAATGATGTACTGTGAAGACAATGAAAGTGGAGTTGTGAACCGGGGAGCAATCCTGCAGCTCTATTTGGGTGAAAGCAGCTAGGAACCTGGCYCCTGTGGTAGAAAGTTAGAGTAATCTGGGAGCCTCACTCCCCTTTGCATCTTTGAACAGAAATCCTGGATGCTGTGTTTGGCTTTTGAAGAAGAAAAAAGGACCTAGAGAAGAATTTCTCATAATGTGAGAATTTCTCATAATGTTCTGCACTGCCCTGTCTCCTATGTGCCCAAAAAATCCTTGGTTAGAGCATGAGCTCTGAAACTCATCCTCTCAATGTCAGCACTTTCATGGCACTTGCCCTCTATCTTACCTCCTTTCCCATCTTCCCACTCCTGTGCTTTAAGCACAGGCTCACTCTGTATGTGTGTGCAGTGCCTAGCATAACAGCACTCCAGTCCTAGAAAGGGGCTCTACATTCCAGACATGGTACAAATCAATAATAATAATAATAATAATAATAATAATAATAATAATAATAATAATAAATTCTTTTCAAATGTTCCATTCTTATGGTGCTTCTGGAGCTTTTTCAAGGCTCTTTATTTTTCTAACAACACTATAGTTTATTTTATCTTCACAGCTTTGAATTGAGTCATTGTAATGCCTTGGGCCAATTACAAAAGTGCCGTTCTTATCTGCCCGGGGCAGAAGCTGATGGATAGCCTGTGGTATTGCTCTTTCTATTTCTGTTCCAAGGCTGCACAAGCCTAAATATATGAACTTAGGATATGAAAAGCCAATGTGTGAGGTGCAAAATCATGCTGTGTGGCAGTTCCTGGGTCAAGCTAACAGAGCTCCAGCAACTCCAGGCTCCAAGTCATCTGACTGATGGCGCAGGGGGTGACRTCAACTGCAAGAGCTGCGTTGCTCAGCCAAGGCTGAGTGATTGAGATGACAGAAGGTGCTGAACACTTACAGGCAACTGTGAACTCTTGGAATTTCGTTTTGTTTTGTGGGTGAGTGGAAGAGTACTGAAGGTGCCCAGTACCTCCCAGCATTAGGCTTCAGCTATATGAAAATACACTACGAGTCAGAACAATACCACAAGTTTCCCGTGCAGTTCTGCCCCATATAGATAACACCAGGGTTATTTTTTTTTCCTTAATTCAAGGACCTAGTGTGAGCTGCATAGATAAAATAAACAATGGTATTGACAGTGTAAAGATGCCTTTCATTACTGCAGACCTTACGGTTCAGCTGCACTAGGGTTCATGGAAGGAGAATCAGTAGCACTGGAAAGAGGAACATTTTAGCAATAATTGCAAACTTTTTCAAGGAAAAGGCCAAAGTCAGTTAGAGTTCCTCACCAAACACAGGGGCAGCAATTCTCCATCTGTTTTGTTTTGTTGTTGGCAGCTTCTGGAGAACTGACATCTTAAATCCAGATTTCTGTTTTTTAAGAGTGACTGAGTGGAAATGAGCTTCAGTATGCAACCAGAGTTTTCACATCTCCTTGTGATTCCTTTAATAACTGTGAAAGCACTGTTCACAGAAGAGCTGTAGCAGTCACTGGTAGTCATACACGTTTTTCTGAATGACCGTTCAAGGCAACAAGATATACTATCTCTACAGCCTCAGTTAACTGGCCTGTATACAGCTTGAAAATACCAGAGATAAAACAGTTTGATAACAGAGAACACTGGCAGTTGTTACCTGTGTTTTGTGTATGTCCCAGTTGAGCTTGTGTAGAAGATCCCCCAAATGATACTGTGGTGTTCCTGCGTGGTGTGAATTAACTTCCAGCCCAAGTCTCTACTGAGAGTAAACTTATTTCCTCCCCACAAAGGAAGACAATTTGTCCCTCGTCAACAGGTGGTTTCTGACTTCTTGTRGTATGAGGATGGCAAATCCCATTGAGGAAACAGAGACCAAACTCAAAGGCAATCAATCATGTTTAAACTGAAACAAAATAGCTTCCATGTGAAGCCCAAATCCACTRTTCTGATGGGATTTTTAAGAGGCATTACACATGGCCAAGAAAGTCACCCACATGTTACTCAGATTTAGGTAAGGTCAAACTCATACTCTAGACACAGCAAAAATTTAAAATCTAAGCTGTGTTCATACATTCACTGATACATGAAAAATGCATGCTGATGCAGCATGCATTTAGTCTCATATTAAAAATATTAAAGTCATATTTAAAATAGCAGAGTTGACAAAGGTTATGTTAAAAAAAAAAAGACCTCTTTTACTCATCCTGGCATCTTGCAGAGGAAGAGCCTGAGTGAGCAGATAGGCTGCATGGTACTTYCCTAAAGTACCACACATTAAGGCTTCAAAGAAACGAGTGATGGTAGAGCCCAAAACTGAGCTCTGCACTCTTGTGGGCYATAGCAGCGAGCATCCTCCTACTGACCAAGGATACCAAACACTGAGGCCAAAGGGCTCARAGTGGGCTAGAGCCCTGTGGGCACCCCAGCCTGTCCTCAGCATCCAGCCAAGCTGCYGTAGGATAGGTGTGGCTTTGCTGAAAATCCCCATACTCTTTAAGGGTGTGAGTTTAGACTGCATTTCAGGATCTGACTAATGGGTCTGCACACAGTGCTTATCCCACACAGTCACTGCAATACCAGATGTAGGATGTAGTGATGGAYAGGCTGGGTTTATTGCCCATCTACACTGCACTTTAGCTGTGTGCATCAGTTTGCACTAAAAGCTAGCATAGGCTCAGACCTTTTCTCAGACCACTCCTTAGCCTCACYTGAAGTCCTGGCCTGCATGTGGATTTGCACAAGGTGAACTTGAGGTGCATTCATGCTTCATGACTGGGTCATGCTTKGGCCTAACACAGGGTATAAATATTCTTAAATTCTCCAGGTACCATATTTTGCTCAGGCAGCTTAATGACAAAGGTTTTGTYAGTGCTAAGATACATCCAAGTATAATTAAGAAGCCAAGTAACTTTTAGAGCAACATTATTACTTTGTCTTCAGAAAAACACAGCTGWCAGTATAGATTGCAGCATACAAGTGCTGCAGTTTTACTTGAGCCAAAGTCCASTCAGATCAATGGAAATGTTCCTATTAATTTCARTGCAATATGGATTGAGTCTAAATTGGGTAACCAGATTCCATGTTAATTGARTGTTCTTCAAGAACAACCCACATGAAGCTGAACTGCATGCATCACAGCTTGGCAATGACCCAATGGTTGGCATGGGTCAGCTATTAGCCTTTATCATATATCRTAGCAACTGACTGAATTCGTTCATTAAAGATAGAAGCAGACTGATCTATTTCTCCTTGATAATGCCAATAAATAATTTTGTGATGTTTATGCTGTCCTTTCTTTCCAGTTCCCTACTCTTGGTGACTGTGGCTGTCTAAGAAGACCCAGAATGTGCCTGTGCATTCCCATGCCAAAAAAAACAGCTTCACATGAAAGGCTTACTAACTAATACCAGATAGGGATGAGTAGGTATTTGAGAAATGGATTATGTGCAAATACTAGATTTGAGGGAGACAGTCTGGAAGGGCTAGAGCAGAATAGCTATTCCACACTGCTTCCCTGCCTTTCACAAGMTCAGGGTGACTCTGGAAAAAATCTTGTGATTTTTTTACAGTTTGGCTTCCAAGGCAAATGAAGCTGAGGCACAGGGAAGCACTCAGCACAAAATWGGAGCATGCAGTCAAGCACTGAAGGTGCATTAGCCTCTGCATTTCCAGTTGACACTTAACGCTTCTATCACAACATTTTCCCTCCCAGACAAACTCTAAATATTATGTTCCTCTGGTATACAGTGATTTATTTATACAGCTTGATTTATACACAGGTGGCTGTTCAAACTCTGAGCATTTCTAATAAACCATGAAACAGAACCCAGACAATAAAGATCAGTGATAAATCCTGCATTAAGCCTCAACCATATGGGCACAGTTTCAGAATGACAGAGTGCTCTTTAAAGCCCCAGAGTTCAGAACTAAAGCAATAGCATCTTTCATGTGTTTCTTTCATATGAAGGCCTGGTAAAACTTACAAAGGTTGATTTAATGGTATGCATTGCTGGCTTGCAAATCTTCAGGGATACACAGAAGCCATAAAACCATTTTAACTGGACAGGTAAACTAGGTTTGTGGCTGCCTTGAGCTGCTGAGGCTATTGATGAATCAAAGCCAGAATTTACAGTATGCCCTGAAGACTGACAAATTTGGGCTGCTTGGGATCAAGAGAAGAAGAAGGAAGTAAAATGATAAAGTCAAGGTTCCTTACATGAAATCCGCTTCAATCAGAACCAGTAAATCATGTGCTTTCACCTTAGATACAGCAGTTCAAATTGATTTGATGAATACAAAGGAGATCTACTATTTATCTTAATGAATATCCAAGGGATAGGAAATACCTTATAAAAACATCATTACAGTTTCTCAACAAAATTCAGCACCTTTTCTCTCCTTCACATGAAAAAGGAAAAACCTCCTCAACTCAAATTTTAGTAGTCTCACGGATTTAGGCATTTTCAGGTTATGGGCCAGATCATCGGCAAACGCATGGAGATGTACTGTGACACCAGACACTGCTGAAAGGATTGTTTTTTAACAAAAAAACAAAAAAACAAAACACTCATCTTCTTGAAAAATTGAAAAGTTTCTTTAGAAAAACTGTTCTATCAAAGACCTTTTTGTGCTTGGAAAATGTTCTCTTTTTGTGCATCTATCAAACAATTAAATCCCCACTTTGCTCCCCGGTTGTCTGATTGTCCACATGGTGTGAATATCAGGTCCCTTCTGAAATACTTAGTTTCCTCTGAAACAAAACCAGGGTTTTGTTCTTGATAGTTTGCTCCAGAGTAAGCTCCCTCTATTTACTCAGTCCTCCAACACATTTCTCGCAGGCTTTGCACCCTCAGATGCCCAGCTGTGTATATTCACATGCTACATCCCAAGGCATACAACACATAACCTCAGTGTCATGTCACAAAAAAAAAAAAAAAAAATATTTTGCTGCAACAGAGCCCTCACATTATTTTCTATATTTTAAACTTGAAAAAATGCACAAAATAATTTTTATTTCCATGAGCTACCATGGCTGCTCCCCATAGGGCCTGGAGGAGACCTCACACCAAGAGCTGTGTAGTGTGGATGTGCCTGCTTGCTCTGAGAACACAGACTACAGCGAGCCGCTTCTGGTGGCACAGGGGTCCTGTCCTCCTCTGATGCCAGGCCTGCAAAGGTGTCTGGGCCTTACATCAGCAGCAGGAGAATAGCATCAGCTACTTGTGAGCTTTCCCTTAAGGCAGCCGTGGAAGAGCTGCTCAGTCTGACTTCCCGTTTCTGCCTGACATGGGGCGTTGACAAAAGGTGTGAAATTTTWTTGTCAGACCTGGAAACACTTTTGCTGATTTTTGCATGCACCTGAAAGTGATAGTTCCCATCTGACTCATCTCTAGTCATGGGAGAACTCTCAATTCCTTATTATAATCTTAATGTTGCCAAAATAGTGCCAGGCACATTTAATATTGGTTGTAGTAATACTTTATTTCTACRTAACACAAAGTGTCTCCCCCGCAGATAGCCAAGGCCCACTTCAGGGCTCTCAAACACACTGTCTTGCCCYGTTTACAGCAGCTTTCCCAAGCTAATAGTGGCATTTGTGCAGTTTGCTGATGGGTGACAGTGCAGAAACAGAAATTTCCTACCTGGGGAGAGGGAAGTTGAAAAGCTCTAGCTGGTTTGGGAATCACYATCTGGGGCTCCATCTAGTCAGCATGAAAGTTAAAATACTTGCGTGTTTTCCAGTCAGTGTGGCCAGTGTCCCCAAAGTCCAGGGCTAGAATTTCAACTTGCGTATCAGACGATCATGACCCTGTTCCTTAGTGGGCTGTGCAGTGGCAGGTACAGGTTTGGGCAGGGGTAGGRGTAGGTGAGGAGATTGCTTTCACAAATCTTCACACTTGAGAGCTAGTGAGCCACAGTGCTGCTGAGCATCTCTTTCGTGTATCCCCAAACTGC
This sequence comes from Rhea americana, assembly GCF_003343005.1. NCBI lineage: Eukaryota > Metazoa > Chordata > Aves > Rheiformes > Rheidae > Rhea > Rhea americana. Next base: position 2,747,891 of record NW_028187144.1, on the reverse strand, counting down.
CATCCTCTCAGGACTGGAATCAGAGCGGGTCCAGACATTTTCCTTATTATTCTCTATATGCCAAGTTTATTTTTTTATTCAAAGGCCCAYACACAGCTTGCTTTCTGTAGCTTTACCTTGGAACATTTTATTTGGTCACACATGTTCTATTCAATACTACTGAGAAGCAAAATTGCTTTACACTTAACTTCATATAGGAGTCCCAAATGCTACCTGGATTATGTATAGAATATATGAATTATATAAATTTTGAAATGGCTTCACTTTTGGCAGCTCAGAAAGTTTTTCAGAAAGCATGTTATTTAGTCTAGTAGGAGATAATTTCAGTTCTTTGTATGTGAGATTATTGCAAATGAGYGTTTGTAATAATATAATGCTCTAAATAGTTTATTTCACTTTAGAAAAACAAAATCAGAAAAGTCTCAGTGGCTTCCTGATATATTTGTCATTTATATYCTCAGCCCTGAAGCCTTTTTCATTCAAGTGCAGAAATCTCTCTGTACAAGTTAATATGTAGGACTGTGATAGTAATTTAAATAGAAATAAATAAGAATTAGAGGGGCATTACAGGGAGGACAGTTACCCCTTTTGAACCCAACTGGTTAGAAATCCAGAGCTCTGGAGTTGGCTGAGTTATGACAAGAAACTGCTAATGGACTCAGTTCCTTCTTTGGTATAAYCCTATTCTCTCACAAAATGTGGGTTCACTCCTGTTCACGTAGCTGCAGCAAGAATCAAGCAGCAGGAGACAGTTTTCCTGTTCACAGGTTTAAGTACTGTTCCTGCTTATCCACACTTCAGATGCTCTTTCTTAGCTCTTCCATAGGACTTGGTTGCAGCATTTCTATGTCCTACATGCCTGGTGGTTCTTATTACCTTGTTGCCTTCCCTAGTCCTTCTGAGTGTCTAAGACACCAGCGTTTGCATAGCAATTACCGTGGAGTCTCTCCACTAGGACAGTCATTGTATTCTTCTTCTAGTGATGTTATCTTTTATTTGGGCAAACGCTTCTGCCAGGGTGCTTATTGGCTTCTCATGGCTATCTCAAATCAAAAGAAGTGGTCATACTCTGCGCAGTATGATTTTCTAGTCACCAGGGAGACTAATACATGCATATAGAAGTCTATAGTGATCAAATAGCTATAGAATAAGAAAGTAAGATTTATAAATATCTTAAAGAAATTAGTTTTGAGAAAGGATTTAGGCACTGGGGATTTCAGTTTATGGCATTTGTGTCTGCAGAAGCCCTGGGAGCAATGGTGAATGGACCCCTGTGGTTTCAATTTAACAAGTTGAAATACAGGTTCTTGCTAACAAGCCAAAGCTTGTTAGTTTAATGCTACCACAGRTTTGCCTACGTGGGCTGCCCTTGCCTCCTGCAGACTGCAGTGAACAGAAGAGAGGCCTCCAAGAGGAGAGAAATTGCTGAAGAAAACTGTGCTGCCCGGTCTGGTCATTCATAAGCAGGGAGGCAGTCAGAGGCACTTCTGAAGATTAGCCTCAGTATCTCATTTGAATACTAAAATTTTTCAGTTATTTCTTGATGTGTTTAAGGTTATTCCCGGGTAATTCCTGCCTTGGCGCTTGCCTGGAAGTAGCCACATTTTAAATGAAACTCTGCAATGCCTCAGTCTTTGTAGAGTAAAATGTATTCTCCTTGGATTAGCACACTGATGACTTCTAGGACTGGACACCTCTAGGGCCAGTAAATTGAAACAGCATCGTCTCCTTGATCAGCAGAACCTCAGAGAAGTGAAAAACCTCATCAATTTGTGCAGTGATTTACTTTTTAGGTGATGTGTACTTGAATTCCAGCTGCTTGTTTACTTGTTTACATTTATATTTGCTGAGGCACAGAACCTTTCCCAAATAAATAAGAAGTACTGAACTACCAAATGATTTGTACATAATTTGACTGTAGAATAACACAGTGCATATGCCTGGATTCTTCCACAGATTTCCCATGGATTCTATGGATTTAACTGTCCATGGCTAGATTTCACAGTCTGATTCTGAATATTTTAGTGATGTTCAGGCTGAAGAAAGATGTTGAAAACCCCCAGCCCTAGACTTGATGRCTATGTCAATTTTTAGATAAAAAATAAATCTCTTTGCCTTGTGCAGCTTACTTTACAAATAAAGTCACTGTAAGTYCATGTACAAGGAAGAAGAGGGAGGCAAGAAGATATCTGGGCTTTGCTTTTCCACTAGAAGGCAGAGCAGAGCTGTTTTATCTCCAGGACGCTCAGGTTCTCYAGAGCCAATATTAGTGAAAGTCTGAAAATTCTTTTCTTCTTCACTGATCAAGAGGAACCTGCTCAACTTGATCTCCAGCAAAATCTGTGCAGTGATGGCATGTAGAGCTGACTTTTTCACTCAAGAAAGCACCATCCCTATGTTCCCCAGGTAACAACTTAGCTCATCTGCAGAGGGACGCATACCAGTGAAAATAAATGTTTAGGGGAGTGATTCACTACTGTTTTGGCACCACATTACTTACTGTGTCGCATGTGAGGTGAAATGACATCTCCTTTTCCCTAGCCTGTTCTCAGGCCCCTGGCTCTCAGATGGCCCTGAGAATGCATGGCCATCTAGTATCAAAGAGGGCAAGGGCCTTCAGAGAAAAGGGCAAAAGCCGCTTTATATACACCACCAGATAACTGTCATCTAGTAAAAATATTCTGCCACTGGGAGCTGAGCTCAGTTAGATTTGTGTCTGGCAACAGGCTCTGCTTCTCATTACCACTTGGTCAAGCCATCTAGCCCTGCTACTTTCTCACTGTAATGTGACTGAAGAAGGAAGAACTGCTTGTGAGCTCAGGTACATCACGGAATCACAGAATATCAGAATGGTTGAGGTTGGAAGGGACCTCTAGAGATCATCTAGTCCAACCTCCCTGCTCAAGCAAGGTCACCTAGAGCATGTTAGACAGGGKTGAATCKAGGTGGGTTTGGAAAATCTCCAGAGAAGGAGACTMCACAACCTCTCRGGACAACCTATGCCAGTGCTCYGTCACYCTCACGGTAAAGATTTTTTTCCTTATATTYAGGTGGAACTTCCTGTGTTTYRATTTCTGCCCATTGCCTCTTGTCCTGTYGCATGGCACTACTGAAGAGTTTGTCCACATCCCCTTGACACCCTCTCTTCAGATACTTACACACATTGATAAGATCCCCTCTCAGTCTTCTTTTCTCCAGGCTAAACAGGCCCAACTCTTGCTGCTGTTCCTCATAGGGCAGATGCTCCAGCCCTCTGATCATCTSYGTAGCCCTATGCTGGACTCTCTCCAGTAGCTCCATGTCTCTCTTGTGCTGGGGAGCCCAGAACTGGACACAGTAGCAAGATCACCTCCCTTGACCTGCTGGCAACACTCTTCCTAAAGCATCCCAGGAGACCATTGGCCTTCCTGGCCAYAMGGGCACATTGCTGGCTCAGGGTCAACTTGTCATCCACCAGCACTCCCAGGTCCTTCTCKGCAGAGCTGCTCTYCACARGGTCAGCCCCCAGCTTGTACTGCTGCCTAGAGTTATTCCTCCCTAGGTGCAGGACTCTGCACTTGCCCTTGTTGGACCTCAGGAGGTTTCTCTCCACCCAGCTCTCCACCCTGTCCAGGTCTCTCTGAAGGGCAGCACAGCCCTCAGGTGTGTCAGCCACTCCTCCCAGCTTGGTATCATCAGCAAACTTGCTGAGGAGGCACTCTGTCCCCTCATCCAGGTCATTGATGAAGAAGTTRAACAGGATGGGACCCAGTACTGAGCCCTGGGGGACACCACTAGCCACAGGCCTCCAACTAGACTCCACRCCACTGATGAYGACCCTCTGAGCTCTGCCTTTCAGCCACTTCTCAATCCACCTCACTGTCCACTCATCTAACCCACACTTCCTGAGCTTGCCTAGGAGGATGTTATGGGAGACAGTGTTGAAAGCCTTGTCATTTTAAAACTGAGAGTGTGAATTATAAAGAGGAATAAAACAGTGTGGGAGCTCTACATCTATTTGGCTCAGAGGCATGTGGATACCGTAAGATGTCATGTTAAAAAGAAGTAGGGCTGAGAATAAGCACTGATTTCATTCACATGGGCACATGCACACATACGTGCTGAAAAAAGATTGCCAATTCATCTGAATAACTGAGGTATGAGCTGTGTTTYGGTGATCTGAAATCATCACTAGGGTTTTCCCTACTAACATCARGCATGGAGATGTTTCTAATATAACAATAATGTAATTATTGTTACCACCCCGTAATTTATTTGCAATATTTCTTACAATAGCAATTTACTTGCAGTCTGATCTTTGAGGAGATTGTGACCTGTCATTATCCCTGAGTCTGGAAAAAATAAAGAGTAATGAGGTCTCCGGATAAGCATGAACAGGAGGGCAAGGAACCAGCTTGTTTTGCGGGAGGCTGGCTGAGAAGACCTGAAGTCCGCATTAGCTGAGATGATAGCCATCCTGCCATCCAGGAGTCAGGAAGGAGTTAATATTTTCTTCCAGGGGATGTAGGATAATGATGGCTATGTAACTGCTTCATCCGTGATGTTTAGAAACGAGCAGAAGTGACTGACCCTAAGATAAAGACCTGAATAGTTTGAAGATTTTCAAGAGGGGCTGTAGGTCTCCAACCCAGCTCTCCATAGAGGGAAAAGGTGCTACTTAATCTTACTGAAAGCTTCTTGATGGAAAAAAATGCTACTTCTTTGCTCAGCAAAATGCAGGTGAGCAAGTCAAATATCCTCTTTTATTGCTGTGTACTCAGTTAATGTTATTTAAATTGCACCGGTGTTTTTAAGTTCCTCACAGTACTGGTTTAATTTCTACTTGAAGGAAGTTACAAATTTTTAGTAATCACAGGATTAGGTAAAATATGTTGCAATTTCAAAAGGAAAAGAACATGTAAGTGGGATAACTCTAGCTGTTTGTAGTATTTCTCTTGCTTTAGCAAATGACCCTTTTGTCTTCCATGTCAGGTGGCTTCCTGCAACGTGCACTGTTCAGGCTCCTGGGAGAATAGATTTGGGTATAACTGTGCTTCACAGAGAAAGAAATATGATACATTTATATCTGGATCTTCCCAGATCACATGTTATACATCTGCCTTTTTAGCTATGAAGCTCCTGAAGGCTCCTCAGGTCTGACTTACGTGTTATATATGCCAAGTACACAATATTGCTTCTTAAAATAGTAGCAATAAGCTACAAATTGTGGATAGTTCTTAGATATTTCACGATCATAAGCAACTAACACATCAGCTCCTGGATTAAACTGGAGCAGTTTAAATGACAAGATACTCTGCCCTCCCAGTTTTTACATTACGGGATTTATATTATTATTTTGTATGATTTGTTAAATGCTGATAATTTACTTAACTCTGGCTTAATCCTCCACTGAACTGAATAGAAATTTCCATTGATATCTGTCTGAAATTTCTCCAGCAGTACTCTTTGATCTCACTGTATAGTCCTGCAGTTTAACAGGAGACTGAAAATAACTATCACATATGTTGTTTCATATTCAATTTTCTTAGTTATGATTTGGCACTGACACTGATGGATGCACACAAGCAACCCCGTAATTCTTCTGGACTTTCTARACCTCAGGCTAAGATATGTTTTTATTGCCCATTACTTCCTTAGGACCTGCATCTTCCCCTCATGGCCCAGGTTTTTGACTGCGCTGCTGTGTCTGTGTCCCATGTTAATCCAGATTGCTCTCCCTTCCCTTCTTGCCTTCTTCTGTGGTTGCTTCAGGATGCTGCTGATTAACCAAAGGTCCACTTTTTATTAGTTATGCAAGAAGATTGCACCAACGGCTGGGCAGTTATTTGGGCAGATGTTGCACTGCAGTGTAAAATTTGGAARGAAAATCAGGTAGTGAAGCAGATTATTGACCTGTACTGGTCTGTACGTAGAGGCTCAGGATGCAGAACTTCATACTTCACTGCCTACCTAATGGATAGATAATGCCCTTCACATTGACTGAATTGCCCTTTTTTTCAAATTCAAAGCTCAGCTCAGCCTATGATCCTGGCAGTAGCTGTCAATTTGACATTTCAAAGCTCAGATCAAATAAAAAATCATAATGAGAGTTACTTTCTGCAAAAAGGGAACAAAACTTCCTAGTGGGTGTCATTTCCTTGCAGCATAAACTCTGGRCTGAATACTATGAAATATGCAGCTCCCACTTCCATCAGTTGGAAACTAGAGCCTTTATCATGATGCCTCTCAACCTGCTTTTAGGAAGTTATAGCGATTTGACAAGTTAGTTTCCATCAGTGACTTAGTAAAAATTAGCTGACAAGCATTTCTAAATTTGTTGTAGGTAATATATTGCCTTGGCTCTGACAAAACCGATGACTTTTGCTGGCTGGGGTGTGTTCAGCGTAGAAATGGTGCCAATAACATCGGCCAGGAAATGCATGGGGAAAGGAAATCACAGCCTGAATGTTTGATTGCTTGCAGTGTTCATGTTAATTGGGCTAAATTAATCATTTCATTTAAAAGCAGAAGTGYTCTGATATATTTCTCTTTTTTAATGTTAGAAAATGTAGAACCTGGCTTTAATAAAATKTAATTCTTTAAAATATATAAAAAGATGTGAAAATGCTCTATACAATTTTAAAATGACTTAAATTTTCTTTGTTCTTGAAATTATTTCTTTATGCACTACAGTGCTACTTTAACAGGACAATTTTTAATTTATAAAATGATTCAGTGCAATTACGGTGTACAGATGACAGAATTTATAAATCTCAACATGATGCCTTGTGCATTTCTTCTCTGTTAATTTATATTGCATGTGGCTCTGCTATGCAGAAATCGCAGCTGCTCTAATTGGAGATGCTTAAGTAATTTCTTGGTGAATATTGKATCCCTTACTGTGTCCGGTCTGGAAATTTGGCCCTGTGGGTTTTTATGATTTCTCTGTTTCCAAATTTAAAGAATTTAGAAAGTGATTCAGTCATTATCACTCCTTTAAGCATTTTTTCAAAAAGAAAAGCCACTGACCCAATGGTCAGTAGCACCTCCTTGCTAGATACTGAAAAAAACATTTAACACTTCAAAATGTAAGCTTTTTTAACCTGCATCGTTGTGAGAGGGAGATATCTGTGGTAAGTTGTTGATCTAGCGGATGAGATGTGTTTGCTCTTCTGGGAAGAACAAATCAAGCAGAGGATTCTGATGTATGGGAAATGAGGGAATAATTTACATCAGTAAGCAAAGTAATTGTGGTATTTATGTCTCTGTCTTAGAACCATGTTAGCTACTATCTCATAACCAGAATATATTTACAGACCAACTCAGAAATTTGCATCACAGCATTTAGTAATGTTAACTTCTCTCAGATAGCTTGCAAATGAAGTGCTTGCTAACTAATTAGTTGTCATTTCTGGTGGATCATTAGTAAGGAAGGGAACTCTCTACTGCCATAACTATGGCACCTCATAGATTGTTTGTCTATAAAATAATACAATAACAAAGATCCTGGTTCCATGAGATGGTGATGAAACTCTAATACTGTGCTTATGAAATTTTGTGTTGTGACCATTCATTATAGTTAGTGCAATTTTCTCTGTATATTATGTTACAATTTTTGACAATATCTATGGCATTTTATTTTTATGGTGGCATCTGCACCCACATATGGAGCATGTCCCGGGGGATTGTTCAAACACAAAAAATACACTGTTTGCTCTTGAGATCCTCCAACTGAAAAGACCAATTAATGTGCTTACTCTCCAGGAGATGCTTTCATGAGTAGGTAAAAAAAAAAAAATAGAAACGTTGACTAAGGAAATGATGAACAGYGCTAAGACTGTAAAGCCAAGTTTCCAAAATTTAGAAGAAATGGAAGCAAAGGCAATGATTGTATTGTGTGTATTGTAGCAGAAATTTGAAGATTAGCTCTAGTATCTCTGAGTTTAAGTGTGTGCTTTCACGTCCTTGCTATGAGAGAACAGCATTATGTGTAATTATTTGCCATTTTATGTATTTTGGCAATATATTCCATTTTATAAGTGGTCTTTTCCTATGCCAAACTCTTCCTTCATTAGACTTGAATGAATTGGCAAGATAAAGTAAGCTGTATGGAAGAAGTGGAGGAAGTGGTGAATCCCAACATTCAGTCTCTTGGTTATTAATGACTTTTGAGAACAGTAAAAGGAATTTCAAGCGAAGGCTGTCCTGGACAGAACTCAGTGGCTGCTGAGCCAAAGGAGGCCAAGCTGTCGGCAAACCACAATCCCGAGAGCGTGGTAGTTGTACTTGCCACATCTCCACTGCATCCCTGGCCCTTCTGACAGTCAGTAGAAGCTGTTCTGCAGGTGGYGTGAGAAGAAAATGTAAGCTTCTGTGTCAGCATAAAGCTTTGCAAATTATCAGAGGGATAAGCTGCACTGGGCTTGTTTCATACACCATCAGGTAACATTTTCACTCTGCACTTCGGAGGATGCTGCTTCACATGTGCAGTAGCTGTATTTTTGAAGCTTCCAAAGCAAAGGCAAAATTATGGAGAGCGATGTTGTGGGAGATATTACACTAGCTTCATCCAGCTCCACTTTGGACTTTCTTCTGCATGAAAAGTACTGAATAAATCCAAGTTAGTGACTGGAGAGAGCAGAGACTGCCTGAAGGCAATGAACAGATGTGTAGGCTGAGCGAGAAATGATAAGAGAAGAGAAAACTGAGCTAAGAGGATTTGGGCTTCATCAAACTTCCCGTGACTTAGACCATTAAGAGGAATAGAGAGATATAAGGGCTGAGGAACGATATATGTAAGGGCTTAACATTCATGACTTTAACTCTTTAATGTAGCTTTTTTGAGGATTTTTGAAGGAGAGAATGTTACATTTTTGGCTTCTTACAGAGCAATATATTTATTAGGCCTACTTAGAACTCAAAGGTGCTTTACTTGTATTTTTCAGCTGAGGCTTTATTTACAATTCTATAGATTCTGGCTAAATGCTATTGAATAAATTCAGCTCTAATTTTCCTAGGGAGGGAAAATGTTTAGGTTTTTTTGCACCTGTTCTCAGTAATGACCTCTGTGCTTTAAAACAAATGAAATAATTTTCAGCGTTTAATGGGTTTTGCTTTCAACAGCTACAAATAATCTAATTATCTAGCCACTGTGGGTACTGGATGATTTAAGAATTAAAGACACGATTAGAATCTGTTACAGTAATTAGAATCTGTTTCAAACCCATTGCCTGTGGCATTACATGGTAGTGAAAGAAGGGCTCCTGGATAAATGTAGCAGTTAAATGCAAAAATAAACATTAATATATTTTTTCTTACTAAAAAAGTCAAGATTTCAGAAGTCACATAAGTGAAATTGTCTGTCCTTTTGTATGTTATTTGTGTTTGAAGTATTTCCCACGTCACTGAACCCAATGGAAGGAAGATCACTGATTGAATGGGCTTTGGATTAAATTCACTTAATAAAATTGTGAATTAGTGAATAAAAGTAAAACTAAAAAATAGCGAATAAAATAAAAATTTAAAAATGCAATGAATAAAAAATTAGTGAATAAAGCATTATTACCTAAGTAAGTTAGTWGAAGTCATAATGAAAGAGGCATTGGTAGACTGGGAGGCATCAGGAGAACTTCTGCAGGGAAAGCAAGCCATGCCCCACAGATCAACTGGAATTCCTTGGAGGAGTCAGTGAGCAAGGGGATAAGGATGATCCAGTTGATGCAATGTTCCTGGACTTCCCGAAAGCTCTGACAACACTATTTGATCAAAGGTTATTAAAGGATTAGGCTCTAATGGCACAAGAAGAAGATGCTTTTGTAGAAAAGGATTGTGTTAGAAGACAAAGAGTAGGACTAAATGGTTTGCTTCACAATGAGGTTTATGGATAGTAGCATCCAACAGCCATCTGTGTTAGATCAGTGCTGTTCAGTCCATTCATTAACTGCATAGACCGTGGAAGTGAGGTAAGTAAATTTGCTGACAGCAGGCAGCTGCTGACCACAGAGAATTGTAGAAGGTCCTGATAAACCTCAGCTAATGGTCAATAAAGGAGCAGGCAAAATTCAGTGCTGAGAAGCAAAATGTTGTACCTACTTCTGGTGTGGRGGAGAATGGTCCTGTTTATGTGTGCCAGATTACCTGTTATCTCCTAGGAAGGAGAGTTGGAGTCACTGAGCTAAACATGTCAGTTCAGGGATGATCAAAGACAGCAGACAAACAGAATGGTAGGATTTATGAAGGTAGGAATTGATAACAAAACAGAGAAAACTGTGACACTGCATAAGTTTGTAGTGTAGCTGCATCTTAAATACTGGAGTCTGGCCACCTATGTCTCAAAGAGGATGTAAAAGTRCTGCAAAAGATACAGAGGAGGGTGCAAAGACCACTTGGGCATTGGATCCTTCCACAYTAAGAGACTAAGTAGATGGAGACTCTCAGCCTTGTAAAAGCAATGACTGAAGGAGACTATGAAAAAGGATACACTAAGGATTTTGAGAGTGAGGGAGCTGTCAGAGCTGTTCTGATGGACAGATTTCCCCCTCTTCTCCTTTTTTTTTCTTCCCCAGGTGAAGTGAGCCTCTGTGCAGGGGAACATGATGCCTTTCATTTCTTTCTCTCACTCTTTCACTTTTCGTCACGTACATCATGGAAGTTCGCAGGAGGAACCAGGGTGCCAGCTCAGCTGCAAATTGCATCGGCAAGGTGGAGCCGAAGGATATTTGACATGAGACAGGAGGGCAAAACTTTGAGAAACTCCTGCATCTCAGAATTTCCCAGTGAGATGGCAACCGCACTGTGCACGCTGCAGAGAGGATGTTGTGCCTGACAGTGGCTCTGCCTGTGGTAGCTGTAGCTATGTGAAAATGCAAAGAGTTAAATAATATATAGCCCTGCTACTATAAGTAGCACTGAGAGCCTGGAGATTAGTAAATGATAGATAAAGCACCACTTTGTTCAGAAAAAATTTTCCTATTAGTAAATGGTATATAAAGCACCTTGTTCTTCAGAAACKGCTTCCTATGCTGTGGTCAGATCGTGGCAGATGAGGAGGACAAGCCTGATAACTGATTGGCACTAAGTCACATGGGAGGTCTGGGACCATCAAGATTCCTTATGCTACTGGCATTTTTCTTTATTCCTTTAATATAGCAGTAAGCCATGGTGCAAACTCAGTCGAGCTGGGCAACGGGCAGCTCAGCAACTTTTGTAGCTTCTTGTGCATTTGCTTCCCTGTCTTTCTTCCAAAGCCCGTCACATTTGCCAGAGATCATCTGTGACACAGTTGCTAGGCTGGGAATCGACACTTCCTCCTTCAGCTCGTCTCTCCATGCCCTTTGCTTCCACGCCGCTTGCAAACCAGATCAGCACCACTTCCTTCCCCACACAGCTCAGTGGACTTGCCTGGATTCATTTGTATTATCTAACATACTTGCGGTTTTGATGACATATAATATGTATATGAGGTGGATTTTATCCTTTCAGCCCATCTGTTTTCCTAATATCCATCTTTATCTTACGTTTGTCCTTATCCAACCACAATAAAGTAGGACTCTGTCTTCTTCACTCATGCCACAGCTGAGTGCTTTCCCATAAGATGAGGAGTTGTGTTTTTCAGAATTATATGAATAGGGACCATGTTGCTATCACTTGGCACTGTAATAACAAATAATGTCTGCAGCTTGACTGGTCACTGGTGGAAGAAAAGTCTCTAGAGAGCATAAAAGATGTTTTTATGGTGGCTATTTCATATTTATTATTCTTGCAAAGAACATTCCTAACTTTTTAAATTAAATATCAGGAAAACAAGGAACTAAACCCTCCTGTTTCTGGACTTGCACCATGTTCTAATGGGCCTTAAGAAATGATCTCTTCTGGATGCATTTTAGTAGTGAGATAATTTAGATACTCTGGTAGTGAGCCACTGTCTGAGGGAACATGCTGAGCTGCATGGACCACTGGTKTGGTTCTGGAATGGTGATTCTGACCTTTCTTTGAATTTTATTAATGGTTAAAAAATACAGTAATCTCACATGCACTAACTACAGGCACCACACACATGTACAGACAAACACAGTAAGTACCAGGTTAATGAATGCTTGACTTTTTTGTTGTAAGGAGAATACACTGAAAATGTTTGCAGTTAGAGAGATCCTAGACAGGAAAAACTAGACAGAGCAAGTAATATGTTTTTTACTGGATCAGTGAAAAATGGGACTGTAGAAATACAAGGTGTGATTCATCTCATCTAAATGAAGACATCTCCAACCGAGCAAGAGGTTCTAGGCTTTGTTTATAACTGATAGAGGATGAGGTATTTTTAGGGTGCCATTTGTCTGGCCTGGGTTAGACCTCAACATCTGCTCAGCCGAGCGCGCCCCAGAGTCACACGTTAACGCTCTTGAGCGCAGCCGGTTCTCCGCAACGGGATGGGCAGAACTGTCCTCGCCTTGAGAGACAGCTCTCGCCATCTCTTTCTGTACCGCAGAAGATACAGCTATTTTAAGCCTTAACATCTCGGGCTGCTTTTTCTCAGACTCCAGGCCAGGATCAAGTTGGGGGCCGAGGAAGAATTCAAAGGGACAGACAGGCGGCAGCATTAGGCTTCATCTTCTTCCCTTCCCCGCAAAAGAATGATAACAGGCTACAGTTACTGCTCACAATAATTTATATTAAACAGGGAAACAGCTAATTACCTTTAATCACTGGCAACAGTCGTCTCTTTCAGGGCAAGAGAGTGAACTTCTCTTGCCTCTAAATTAGTGAGCGAATACTTGGGGGCTGTACAAAAGCAGGTGAGCCAGGAGAGGACCGTGCCTTTGGTGTCCCTGAGACTCATTGCCTTGGGACTACGAGCACAGGCTGATGGTATCAGACACTAAACTTTTTCCACTTCCTATGCAATAAAACATCTCTGGGCCAAAGATGCTGCTACCAAGTGACACTTGGAGCCAATGCAAGGAGAGATGCATCTAGTGAGTGATTCAGGACACCTGTGTCAGGCTGCAGCTCTGACTGTCCTGCGGGGGAGCTTCTCTCGTTCATGATATCTGTAGAGTATCTAGCGCATCCTAAATAGCTCCCGCTGTGCACCAAGAAAGGCAGGAAAGATCTGATGGAAGAGGCATCTTTRCGCAAATTACCTTCATGAGAAGCCAGGAATTACCGACTTAAATAAAACAGGGAAATCTTTTCCCAGTTCCAATCGTTTTTTCTTTTCCCATATTAAGGTAACGATGGATAATCAATATGGGAAATAAACACATCTTTAAAACAAACTTGAACACAGTCATTCCAGTACTGATGTATATTCTTTCTGCGACAGTGCTRCTCAGTTCTGCTCCAAATCCCATTGGCACTGTTGATTTCTATTGCATAATTACTACATTGCAGCATTTTTTAGACTGTGGCAAGCAAAATATTGCCAGCTGAGAACACAGTTTTAGGCTGCAATATGTGTCAAATCCTCTCAAAAGCTAGAAATCTGCAATTATATGCTGAAATATTGCCTCACTTACCGACTGATATGGTCCACACAGCAATTATTTTTGCGAAAGCCTTGGTTCTTGAGTTATAGCGGCTGTGATGGATGGGGTTTCGAATGGCAATATAGCGATCCAGCGAGATGGCACAGAGATGCATAATGGACGCAGTGGAGAAAAGCACGTCCAAGTAAATCCAAACAGCACAGAGCTTGGTAGGTAGAGGCCATGTATATCCTGCAAAAGAGAAAGTTGGTATCAGCTAAAAATGTGACATATTCATGTCTGGCTACATTTGTCCTATAGCACCTGTCCTTCTAGGAAGAGTTTGTAATAAGTGATGCCTTTGAAAGAAATTGCCTGACACTTTCTATTTTGAGACACCCTTCTATTTTTTTTCATTTGCTTGTACCCCTCTAAATCTTCATCTTTTGGGGATATCTCTGCTTTTTTCCTAGCCTACAGGCTAGAWGCTTTTTTAAAAAAAATACATGAATAATGTTTGATGCCATAATTAACCATTTCTGGCAGTAAAGTTAAGAAAAGATGAGCAATTTTGTCAGTGTAAACATGACAGTTCTCACTTTTATCTTTTTTCCATGTAATTACTTATTAACGCCTCCTGATATGCAAAACTTTCAAATGTCTGARGCAGAAACTTCAGATTTAGTGGCAGCTAAGGAACACCAAAGAAATATATTTTGTTACATTCAAGTAATATTTATGTCACCTATCATTAGACACCGACCTCACACTTTAATAAGGAGGTTACTCCTTATACCATCAGTGAACACAGATAGGCTTCTCCAGAAATAATAATCCAAAGTAAATACATTAATGTTTACCAATACCCAATCTAAATCTTACTTGCTGCAAATTAGTATTTTTTTTTCTGCTTACTCTTTYCACTGGTCATGAAGAATAATTGGTTACCATCCCTCCTGGAAGCTGTTGGAGGAAGGCTATCATATTTTACCTTTTTTTTTTTTTATTTTCTAGACTAAACAAAGTCAATTTTTTTTACCCTTTGCTTACAGACAGTGTTTTTAGAACTTCTGCGCTTCTTCTTTCTCTGCCCTGAAATCTCTTTAATTTATCTACGCATTGGTTATCATGGAGTGAACGAAATTGAAACTGGTACTTTTGCAAAGGCTTTCTGAGTGCTAAGTGGAATGAAAGATTGGTTCACAGGTCCTACAAGGAATGCCCTTATACATCCTGAAATGATGACAGCCTTTTGTATAAAAACATCATACTATTGACACATACTTACTTTATGATCCATTTTTCCCCCCAGATCTTGTTCAGTATTCCTGCAGCTTAGACAAATCTCCCCTGTAGTAGCTTGGTTTCTTCTTCCTATGTGGGTGTCTTTGCATTTATCCTCACTGAATTTCTTTAGTTCATTTCAGACTTTCTCCTCAGGGCTCCAGATCACTGTAGGCAAAGCTGTTCCTGTCCCCCTGATCTCCCAGCCTGGTGCTTTTGGAAAACTATGTAAGCTCTCTACGCTACCCAAATTATTAAGAATGGTATCGACCAGACACAGGCTAAGCAGAGCCCTGTAGGACCCCCCTTCCCAGGCCCTTCTAGTTCTGCAGGGGCCTGCTGCTATGTTCCCCTGGAGAAAGTTTTGCAGTTGTGGTGGTTTATTTTGGAGCACGTTACCCAAGCTGCCCATGGCAGTGCTGCGGGGGGCAATGCCAAAGCTGGCGTTGTGATAACATGCCAGTTTTTCACAGGCCGCCTGTCTCATTTGGAGATTTGGTGTGACAAAATTTGCAAGAACAGGAATAGAGGGAGAGACAGAGCAGCTAGGTCCATGTCTAATTAAATCCAGTCTCAGTAATAGGGAGACTTAATACTCCATGCTCTTGGACTGCTGTAATATGAGCTGACCCTAACAACCAGTCAGTATTTATGGATATGTTTTCTCTTGTTTTCCAGTCTTCCAATGGGGAATCCGGTCTCCGGAGTGCTGTTAACTGAGGGCTGGCATTCAGGGGCACATCTTGCCAGCAGCCTCTCCCTTTCAGGCCAGGCCAGTTTAYGCAAGGGAAAAGCTTTTCTACTTGACAGCAATAAAGTATTTTTTGCACTTGGCAACACATATGTGTTATCTTGCCTCAGCAGTCTTTGGGAACACTTTTTTCATGTTCTTCTCACCACTTGTCCTCGCTCTAGGCCTGGCTGGGATAGGGATAAACAGCATTCCTCTGATAAGCTACCTTGGAGGCTACCAGACCAAGGAAAGAGGAGCTGGATAAGCAGAGCCAACTGTGGGTGCAATAAAATGGAGGAGGTATGTAGATAACATCCTCCAGATAGGCCTTCAGGCATGGTTTGTGGCATGTGGTGTGAGGCAGCGTTGCCGTGCGTTGTGGTCTGGTTACCATCAAATTCAGTCTTCCACATAATCATGGCTGCAATTTAAAGATTTAGTAGGCAGGGAAAGGCTTGTGAGGTCCAGGATTTYCTGTGGTCAATGGGAGCTCATGAGGTCCTAGAGCTCAAGTGAGGGGGCCCCATCCAAAGGAGAGGCAAGTGATGCTCATGTGTCTGTGTGCTCAGTCAGTGCATTTTCAGACTGAGAGCCCTGGGAAAGAGAGGGTAGGGAGATCCTAGGATGAGACAAGTTTTTGCTTCTGTTGTAGCCAGATGGTAGTATACAGATGAGAAGGGATGTTCTCTCACAAGGATTTTGAGGAGAGGAGGCAAGGAAGTGAAGCTGGTCAGGATGACTGAGGTGCTGCTTGTTAACAGAAAGAGGTATGTGAAAATCTTCTGCGCAAAGGGCTAAGGAAGTGCTGTAAAGAAAGAGGACTGGAGAGTTCATAAGGAGTGCATGGTCGCTGAGGAGGCCCTGTGCACCATCCTTCTGTGACAGAAGCACATCAACTGTGGCCRTATCTAGGGTCAGCACATAGCTCAACAGGAGCTCTCTGGAATGCCTGGTCCTCCTGCAGCCACTCCACTGCAGCAGGGAATTAGAGAGTATCTGTCAATCCCAACAGCATTCTTCATGCTGATGTAGTGAAAATCTCCAAGATGGGAGTGACAGGCCTCTGGCCACCCAAGAATTATTCTAGTGGGAACCAACATTGTTGTTGAACTCTCCATGARTTCTGTTCCATGGACATATCCACCTTGGCAGGCAGGAGTGAATGTTGCTGGGTATCTTTTCTTGCAGTGGAGATTGATGCTGTTGACTGGATGGAGAAGCCTGCTTGGACCAAGGTTACAGGTTGCAGTTCTGGTAAGCAGAACTGGGACAGGCATGGATGGTGGAGGTGGCCGAGGCACCTGAACATGAATTGCCCACAGTAATGGTAAGGCTTTAGAGAACAAAGAAATTATCTCTCTTTGGAGCATAACTGAATTGCAGAATCACAGAATGGTTGAGATTGGAAGAGACCTCTGGAGATCATCTAGTCCACCCCCCCTGCTCAAGCAGGGTCACCTAGAGCACGTTGCCCAAGGCCCTGTCCAGATGGCTTTTAAGTATCTGCAAGGAACACCCCAACCTCTCTAGGCAGCCTGCCAGTGCTCTGTCACCCTCACAGTAAAGAAGATTTTCCTTATGTTCAGACGGAGCTTCTTGTGTTTCAGTTTGTGCCCATTGCCTCTCATCCTGTTGCTGGGCACCACTGAAAAGAGTCTGGCTTCACCTGGTCACCATCCCCCTTCAGGGGACCCGGGTAAGAATATATGTCCCAGCAGAGTCCTCAGCTTGGGAGAATATGCGATTTGCAGAGGGGGAAATCCGCTCACTTCCCAATGTGAGGAAACAAGTGTGATGCCACGTGGAGGGCCTGTGGGGTGGGCGGTGGGATCCCTCATTGCACGGTCCTCAGGGGTGCCTTGGCAGGGCGATGCGGGCACGAAGGCCTCTGGCTTGCACTGAGGACAGTCGGTGAGCATGGCATGGTCGTGCAGACGCGAAGCTGGCTGCTTGCTGGCCTTTCTCGGGGAGGCTCAGCCCCAACACTCCTGTGCCAGGGGAAGTTTCCCTCTGCGCCAGGCGCTAGCCACTCTGGGAGTGACTTGGTGCTGTGCCACACTAAGAAAGCTCTTCTGCGACTCCACGCGTGTTAGCAGCTGTTTTTTTCACTGGGAGTTACCCTGCAGAGGGCTCTCCTAGTGCAAAGCAGTGCTTTGCAAAGGGAAAAGCAGGGGTGGGAAAAGAGCAAGGAGGTAAAGCCCCCTGCCTGGTGGCTTTTGGTGACCAGCTGCTCTTCCRTACTGGTGACTGCAAAGGGGCAAGATGCACCTTTCCCACCCAGGAGCACAGTTTCAGTCAGGCTCAGGCAGCTGCCCTCCTTCGCTGCGTGCAGGAAATTCTGCGTCTCAATGTGTAAATCATTTTCGTAAGGTGGATTTCAGGCATCTCTTTCCTCGATGGCAGAGCCTGGCCAGCAGGAGTCCCTGTTGCATATCTCAGGGAATCACCCAGGATTTGAAAGGGTTTTTGCTAATCTCACAAATCAGATGATTTTTGCTCCTACAGCTCTGTTTTGTGCTGTATTTCCCACCAAAGGTCATTGCATCACTAATAAAATAAATTACAAAGTTATACTATTACCAATGCCAAAYGCAGTTTACAAATGCTGTTGAGGGCAGTTTGTGTAGAAATACTGAAAGGGATATCTGGAAATAAACTCCTAGTTTCCTGGGTGAAATCTCCCTAATGTGACAAGCTCATGCTCAGAGGTTTAGTCCTGGAGTACTGAAGTGATCCTATAAGCTGTACAAGTCTTCGCAGATGACCTCGCTTTCTTCAAGACATTGCCTGTCTTCTCCTTGAACTGTAACAATTCATTTGCGGCACCGGAGAATCCACTTCTCGAAGTTCAGGGGTGATAACAGCCTGCTAATATTTCTGTCGAGCACCACATAGTCTGCTGCTTTTTTCAATACATGAGCTACGCTGCAACTGATTTTGGTGAAGATGACAAGAAAAGTCTGCTATAAATCACCTAAAAGGCTATGAGCTGTGAGTTGCAATTCAGTTAATTCTTAAATAACTTCTCTTAAGCAATCATACCTAATGTTTAGTTTTGCATTTGTTGTAAATGTTACTGAAATTAACTCCCATGCATTYTTTAATTCCCAAAATATTTATTCCAGCATTTGCTGCTAAGTAGCTGTCTAAGCAGACAAAATATTGGTGTTAAGAGAAAGATTTAAGTTTGAATTATTTCATTAAAAAAATGAAGGGGCTGCCTACTTTGAATCTAAAGGTAGTCATTAGTGCTTCTGTTCATATTTGCAGAGCAAAGTAATTGTCAGGGCATTATATTCTCATTAGGAATATTGAAAATTATTAGCCAGGGACAAAYCTGAAAGAATAGAGAGAACAGAGAATCTTTTTACACTTTCTGAGACAGTTCTATCAGAATCAGAGCAGTAAACTGATGTTCTGGGCAATGTTTAAAATGTCTGTAATTAGAAATTTAAAGTAAGAAAAGATTCAAGTGCTCCACTTACTCTTACATCTATTAACCAGGTCTATGTGTTTTACCTTGTATGGAGTGATTACATTATCTTTGTAGCAAGAGAGTGGTATAATAACAGCAACAACATGTGCATGCAATGTTTAAAGCTACTCAGTACATGCAGTAGATTACGCAGGTAATACTCACCGTACAGTATGGTTAACATTGACACAGGCATGACAAGGAAACCCAGCAGCATATCAGCTATTGCAAGTGACATTAGAAAATAGTTAGTGGCATTCTGTAGCTTTTTCTCCAGTGACACAGCCATGATGACAAGAATATTTCCAGCAATGGTTAAAACAATCACTATCACTGTCAGCAAAGCTGGCCAGTTTTTCTCTGAAAGCTGAAACAGGGAAGAGTAGCACGGTGGACTCATGCTAGCTTCACATGAAAGATTAGTCAGGTTTTCAGAGTCCCCAGTCAAGTTAAAGAGATGTGAAATATTAATCTCGGCAGGTCCGTTAACATTTTTGTAGAGTCTTCTCTCRTGATTTAGTTGTATTAAGGAGTTTGCAGTTGGGTTCACAGAGCTCTCCTCCTCACAAAGAATATCCATTGCTAAGTCCAAAACTGGTGAGATAAATAGTGAAAAACAGGAGATTATCACCTTTTGTCACCATCAGGCTTTATATTCCTGAGCTGTCCATGCCAGAAGTTGATGGAACACAATCTTTCGTCGATTGTATTTTTGCCACTAACGTGCTGTAAAACACCATACCAGAATTACTCCGAATGATGGAATGTTTTGTTTTCAGTTCCCTAGGAAGTCCGGTGCTAGCACACATTGAAAATCCAGCCGAAGGGCAAAGCCAAAGCGTAGGGCAGAGAATGTGGACTTGAGGCTTCAGAGAGCAAAAATGTTGGAGAAATAAAAGAGAAAAAACTTTTGCAACCACTAGGACTCCCCTCTGGAGCTACATCTTATTGCTATTGGTAACTGTAATCACACAATTTTAAACCCAGCAGTATTAAAATAGCTTGCCATAGAAAACAGCAGAGCTGTCGCTTCTCTATTAAGAAAGTTGATTAAAGATTCCATCCAGCATCTTTCTCTCAAAATAATTAGATATGCTTTTATTTATAGTTCCTCTTCCATAATATGGCTGATAGTCTCTGACTTCTCTTGTATTTCGGTATCATTTTCAGCCTCATATCAGAGACTACTTATTATGCTCCATGTTGATTTTTATAGCTAATTGTACCTTTTGGCCCAGCATGGCTTCAAAATGGAAATGAAGCAGCTAAGTACTATGATAAAAAATACAATTTAAGGAAGACTTACATTGTACTTCAGAGCCCACACTCAAACTGCAATTAGGTTCACTCTGTACCCTGATTTACCGTGTCCTTCACTGCGTTTAGCCTGTTTTATGTCCGTTTTCTTCGGTCGCCTCCAAAATGGTRGTATTTGGAATAGGGATTTGTTTGTTTGCTTGTTTGCTTGACTTCTAAACTGCACACTTGCGTGAAGCCGGTCCCTGTGCTGTGAGTCTTGTTCTTTTCTTCCGAGAGATAGGCTGCTTGCCGGCTCTTTCCTTGTGCATTTCCCCTGCCCCAGGGCAAGCTATATTTAAAATAATAATAATATCGAAGCCCTTCTCCAAGTGCCGCCAAAGAGAGCGCGTGCTCCAGAAAGAGCAGCCGGCACAAAGGAATTACTGATTTCGACAGGGATGGAATTTCTTGCTCGCTGCCTTGCTCAGTTTGTCAGACCTCCCACTCTCTAGATGTCATAAACTGCGAGGCAGCAGCAGCAGCGGAGGGCAGACCAAATAGGGTCTCTGGTTACCAGCAGCTTTCTCGCTTTATATTTTGGCGGTCCTGTGCTTGGGTCTTTCTCAGTGCACGCTTTTCATTTGTGGAGGATGCCTTGCAAGCCCAGCTGCGTGCAATTTCAAGGCTTTACAGGATGCAGGCTTAAAAGAGACAAAATACAAGGCTCACGATGGTAGACACCAGTGGGAACTGTTAGTATGAAGCTTTTTCCACTGAGAGAGGAAATTATGCCAGCCTTAAATGGAAGAACTAGTGTTTAGTCCCCTTCAGTTTTAACTCCAGGACTGTGCTGACGTGGTAATCAAATTGGCAAAAGGTACTTATAAAAAATTAAATTCACCCTGATGTCACAGTCATTTGTCAAGGACCGGATGCCACAGTTAACCCCAGTTGTCCCCATTTGTCAGCCTGTCTGAAAGAAAGGTCCCAAATGAAGCAGTTTGATAAGACAAAATAGCWTATGGTGCAGGGGGAAACAAAATAATCTTCCATGCTTTCTGCCTTGTACCTTGGCTGCCAGAACATGAATGAAGAACTAGACAACTYTAATTTTCCACATAGCATGAAACCTACTCCCCATGCACTGCAACTTACRGTTGCCAAAAAATTCAGCTGAGGGGCCAGCTGCTCCCGTGGCTATCCTGAAATATATTGAAGATTTTCCTTGTGGAGGTGGAGACTGCTGTATACAAAAACATGTGTGCATGCTCAGACAGGCACAAGTTTCCAGRGGACACCAGTGTGCCACAGCATGCTCGCTGGGCTGTGGGAGCCCCTTAGCTTGACTCTCCGTGGAGCACCATCAACCCAATGGAGTTTCCTGAGGTTTGCTGAAAATGGAGTATGAGCACTTGGGGAGCTACCACAGGTCAGCTTACMCGTGGCAATTTCTTGAGGTGTCAGTACCTTATGAAAGTGAGCCTGGGAATGCCTGCCAAAGCCCATCTGCATCCTTGAGGCACTGACTCTTCTACAGTAAATCACCTTTGGGACTGCTTTTTGCTACCAAATAAGCTCAGGCCAATAACCTTCATAGCAGGACTCAACAGCCTCCATAGCCAGACCAAACTGTCCTGCTKACACCCATCTGAGATTCAGAAAGGAGTCCCCCCAACACCGAGGTGTCCCAATCCCATAGGTGAGGCCAGAGGGCTGTCACACAGCACAGAGAAGAACACAGGTAGAAAAGGCTGACAATGCTGAATTTAGCAATGTTTCTCCTGGCCTTTCCMCCCAAGAGCCAGGAGAGGCCCTTTCTCTTTCTCCTGTAGCAGGAGAACCGCATGTGCTCACTGAGTGAATTGGATGTCTCTAGTTCAGAGGGCTCAGTTGATGTCGGCCATGGTGACACCCTCGACATGAGGGTGCAGATCACTTGCAGAGAGTGTGCTCCGCTTCTGCCAGAATGTGGCTACTGTGTAGAAAGGGACGCAGGACCTCTTGGCTTGGGCAGGATACCATCCTCTCTGAAGAACTCAGGTGTCCTGCTATTTTCTTACATAGCTCTAATGACTTTAATGTAACAGTTCTGGCTGGGAGGTACTTTTTGTAACCCTAACTGTAGGTTAAAGGCTGATGCTTCTGGCAGAGCTGAGTAAATCTTCACTGCAAGGTGGCTCATTTTCCCCAGGCAGAGCTTGTGCACCTTCCTCCTGTAGATTTAGGACCTGGTCTTCTCCTTTCTTACATGAATACACTAATAAATAGGCTGTGTATAAAAGGCTTGTGAATTCTCATTTCATGCCAGTACCTCCCTGTAGGCCTGAGGCAGATGCCTGAAGTGGAGAAAGAGGCAGAACTTGTCTAGCACCTTCCTATTTCTCACTGACTAGCTTCATCTCCTGCTTCACTGCTGTGATGTGAATCTCACTCTGAGATACTTCACCCTTCCTGTGCTCAGATGTCTAACTTAAGAACAGTCTTAAGTTAAGCTCTACCCTGGATATCAGGAATTTGAAAGGTTAAATTTGGACAGCTGGATGTTGCCACGCCTAAGACCTTTGYAGATACAGCTGTAAGTTCCTCAGGTCGGCACTGTACCATCTCCCTTGGTCAGGTTGTAGGCACATCATGGCAAAGGCTGAGTGCTTTCTGATCACTATTCCATCCTGCCAGAAAGCCATCTGCCAGATGTGAAAATGAGGCACAGACAGATGAAATGTCTTTCCTAGACGTTTGCTAGACAATGCGGATGAGTCAGAAACCACTTTTGTACATTAAAGTYAGAGCCCAGTGTGTTAGAAACAAAACTGTGATCCTCTGATCTCTTCTAGCAAAGTATGCTGGATAAGGTACCTAGAACAAGTATATTGTATTATTTACCTCAGGATCTTTATTTTCTAAAACAACTACCCAAAAGCCTGTCAATGGTTTTCCTTTCATTTATTAACAATATAGGGGTAGATCTGAGCAAGCAGAGGAAATCCAACCTTCCCCTGGTGAGCCTGGTGAGATGAGGGTGCCTTGGCTTCCAGAGGTGCTCTTGTTTCCTTGCAGGATTGAGCTTGTACTCTGTGTTGAAAGCCAAATCACAATGAGATA
This sequence comes from Rhea americana, assembly GCF_003343005.1. NCBI lineage: Eukaryota > Metazoa > Chordata > Aves > Rheiformes > Rheidae > Rhea > Rhea americana. Next base: position 2,724,616 of record NW_028187144.1, on the reverse strand, counting down.
CAATAAAAAATAATAATTATTTTAATGTCTAAAGTCAGTCTTGACCATTGTTTTTTCTTAAGATGAGAAGTTCTGGAAAACTTTAAGTCCTATGATAACCAATTTTGCAACAATCTTCTGCTCAGATAGCAGTAGAGCCTTACAAACTGGGACCTGCAATCCCAGGCAACATGTCTGCACCAAAAACAAAGGCAGCTGCAGGTCCCAGTGTATGTAAATTAAGTGAAATCTTGTTTTAAAATGTGTTGTGCAGCTAGCCATAAAACATTCTTTAGAAACAAAGCTGGCACTGGAGTAGTCTACATATTGCTGTTTAATTGCTGGTAGGCACCAACATATCAGACTCATCAGAACCCCTCCTCTGTTCCTTAGCACTGCTTGGAAACTTTACAAGACATTAACTCATCCCTGGKGAGGCCTCATCTCGAGTCCTGTGTGCAGTTCTGGGCTCCCCAGCACAACAGAGACATGGAGCTACTGGAGAGAGTCCAGCGTAGGGCTACGCAGATGATCAGAGGGCTGGAGCACCTGCCCCATGAGGAACGGCTGCGAGAGCTGGGCCTGTTTAGCCTGGGGAGGAGAAGACTGAGGGGGGATCAATGTGTGTAAGTACCTGAAGGGAGGGTGTCAAGGGGACGGGGACAAACTCTTTTCAGTTGTTCAGTTGTGACAGGACAAGAGGCAATGGGCAGAAATCAAAGCACAGGAAGTTCCGCCTGACCGTGAGGGGGAATTTCTTCCCTGTGAGAGTGACGGAGCACTGGCACAGGTTGCCCAGAGGTTGTGGAGTCTCCTCTGGAGATCTTCAAGGTCTGCCTGGATGTAACCCTGTCTAGCATGTTCTAGGTGACCCTGCTTGATCAGGGAGGTTGGACTAGATGATCTCCAGAGGTCCCTTCCAACCTTACTGATTCTATGATTAATCTATACTCTTGAGCAAGGTTTTTGTGTTTGGCATGGTACACATTTCAGCCTCCTAGTAATGCAGCTTTTTAATAATTTCATGTAAAAGAGGAAATGGAAGAAAAACTTCTTTGCGTAACACAAACTCACTGTTCTCAAGATTATTCCAGGTACAAAAATCTCCTCTCCCTGAGTTTGTCATTGCCCTCCTCAGTGCTTTGAGTGGGTTGTGCAATCAGCATAAAAAACAGAGTCTAATGGTTCATTCTGACAACGAAGTGTGAGGAAAGTGGAATGTGAACAATTTTTCCTGTGGTCGAGGCTATTACTATTTGGTATCTCTGTTTACATTTATCAGGGATTGTTGGAGCAGTTCATACTGTGGYGTCTGGAGATGTGAATCAGAGCCGAGTTATTACAAACCAGAACAAATAACTAAGCAGTGCTGCTGTCCTAGCGACGTACACTCCACAGGCAAGCTCGTTTCCAAATCTGACCTTCCTGACTCATTCCTTTGCAGTGAAGAGAGAACAGGTTGACATGACATTTCTGAAAAATGCACGGGAGCAGCATCCCTCACCCATGCTGTCCTTGGGTGATGATCCTGAGCAAGCCGTGTGCTGCGGCACCAGCATCCTTCGTCCTCCCTGTGGACACAGATCCTGAAAATCCCATGGTGAATAACGCCACAGTGCCAGTGTTTAGTTTAGGGGATCTCTGCTGTAAAATGGCTCTGTCCCGATTCAGGCTGGGCTGCTTTTGACAAGCAGCTGTTGAATGAGAACTAAGTATTAGAAGTTGGGGCTGAAGGGGAAGTTGGAATAACTCCATTTAATTATATCTTTTATGTGTAATAAATACTAAGCAATCTGCAGTCTGCAAATATATATCCAACAAAAAAGTATAAACATTCCAAACTTCCCTGTCTATCCCCACCCACAAATACTTGCTATAGGCTGTTCTGCTCCCTAAACACATGCTATTCTTTCTGCAGCCTCTGAAGCACATAGGCCTTCTACAATCAAAGAGAAAAGGTCTGTTTCCCCGAATTGTTCCTGTTATGAAGGGACTGCAGTTTAACAGAAGGCAGGATGTCCTTTATGTAAACAGAAAACAAAACAAAGGAATGAACACAGAGGAAAAGAATATTGTGTCCTTCTTAAATAGCTATGTGCGTATCTTGAATGCTATGTATTTTTGAGCTTCTCCTTCTGTTATTGTTGAAATCCACTTCTTTTGAGCAGCAGTACTGGATTTAGTCTTGCATGCTTGCATGCTTTGTAATCATCTTCCTGATACATTTACCTGCTAGTTTGATTCTCTCATGAAAGCCAGCTGAAACTTGTCTACATGGAGGCTAACACAGAAATAACACTGTGAAACCAGGCTAGGAYCACAATTTTACAAGTGCCTTCATGAATGAGTTGTACTGGACTAAGGGTTAATAGAGTAATTATTGTATTTACTATAGCTCATCCTCTGTAAGGACAAGTGCCATATCTGGAAAAGCTCTTCTGGCTAACCCAGGCTTTTCTGAGGCTGGGAACACCACTCACATGTGTGCATGCAGTGAAGGTGGACCAGCAGCCTGGACAGGAGCTGTTTTCCATATGGCCCCTTTGCATCCTCCTCTCACTGCTGCTCCGGTTTGTGTATACCGTTCAGGTTCAGGTGCAGGTTCTTCCTCTCTCCTCTTCCCTTATCCTCTCTCTCATTTAACGGTACATGGGGTAGGACACTGGATTTCTTTATCCCACATCTCCCAGGCTTTGCCATCACTTCTCAGTATGTTRCTACTGCATCAGGTCTTCTCAGGAAGATGTCTGGGAAGGATGTGCAAGAGAAAGGAGAATGGAGACAGAGATGCAGGTGGATCCTGCATCCCTGCAGGACCTCTTCTGTTTCCCTGCCTCCTAGGTCCTCTGGCTCCTAAGATGGATCTCTTCTGCTGGAAGCTGTGTAGATTGCCRTTTCTGGGACAGGAGTGGCAAATCGATGTACACTTTTTCTGCTTGGCATCTAAGAAAAGTCAGTGCAAACTGTGGGCTTGAGGCCAAGAGTGTGAGTTCCCCACTGTTGCTGGGCCTGCAGGAGCACCAGTCTGGAGCATGGCACTGGGAAAACAGGGAGGGAAACCAGCTAGGGAAAATGTGTGTCTTACTTAGCAGCTCTGAGAGGAAAAGAAACTGAGACCCTCAGTTCCCACCCTGGAGACGTGGCAGGGCAGACCACCACTCAGGGCTTCACCCTTCCTCATCACTCTCCACCACTACAGCCCCTATTTCACTCCCTACACCTAGCATGTAGGGTTGGACACTTTCTGCGAAGCTTGAGACACTACCTCACTGGGCTAATAGCTTTAACTAAACTTGAGGCTATTGTAGTTAACCCTGTTGTAAACTATATGTCTCATTGTTACCATATTCCTTCCACTTCCTTCAAAGTTTAATATTAATACTCTTTCACTATTATTTTTTTTCTCATAACATTGCTTCTCTGTGTAGGTATAAAATAGTTGCATCTAAGACCTACATTTCTGTCATCCTTGCAGAAAGATAGAAAGCAGTATGAGGAGAATGAGCCTCATCCCCTGTTCTGATACATTATTTATAAGTCAAGGTCCCACTGCAGATTTTAGGACCATTTAGCACCATAACCTAGGAGATCAGCCTGGATCTCCACCTCCTCTGTGTTTTTACAATCCCATCAGGGAGGAAAATAAGTGTGTAGACTCAGGACACCACAAGGCACATCTTTTATCTGGCTAAATGTGTGCCCTGAGATCAGTACTGTTGCATGTGATACCAATTTTCAGTTAATGATGTGATTCCAGGGGAGCTCAGTGGAGTTACTGTGGCATAAAACTGATGTCATGATCTGTGGGCTGAGTAGAATTGGAAAAAAACACCTCTTGTGGGAAGTTTTGACTATATAAACCTTTTTTTTTTTTTTTTTAACAGATCAAAATTTTTTCACAGAAGGAAAAGCTCTGAAGAAATTCAGATTGGAAGTATCCAAACACTTTGCTCCAGTCTTTTTGATCTAAGTGTAACATTTCAATATTGTTGAATTAAAAATGTTTACTTGTGAGCTGACTGTGATGAAAATTGTCTTATCTCCTTATTCTCCTGGATGATTTTTATCTAGCATAACACCAAAGCCAAAGGCAGTTTCAAGTTGAAATGAGTTGAAATAAAATATTGTTGTGCAGTTAAAAAATAAACTGAAACATTTTGATTTGGGTYAAGACAATACAGTGAAAAAAATATACAGTTTTGATTTTTCCAAAGGAAACCTGAATACTTTGAGCAAAATCAAATTTTTCTGGCATAAAATGTTGAGCTTTTGGAAACTTAATTTCCCATTAAAGGCCATGTTGCTGGGAAGTGTTCATTACGCTTTTGTGCAGAAACAATGAATGGTCTCTGATGGATAAATTCTGAAACCTTGATCTGAGGAAACCTCTCTTAAAAATCTATATTTTGTGATAGAGAAAATTAGTCTCAGGCTGTCCTTCATGTTTTTCTCTCAGACTGTAAATATTAACTATATACAAAAATGGCTTTTATTTGACCAGAGACCTCTGTAAACATTTGATTTACTAGAACACATTTGACTTCAGGTAGCCTCGTATTAACTCAGCTAGGAAGAAGCTAACAGGTTGGTTTGCTCTCAGACAATATTGTTCTATGTTCTGATGATCTGAGTACAAATTGGCCAGTTCCTCCGCAGGTGAAATTTTGTTTCACACGGTCAGTGACACAAAGTCCAGTATTAGTACCAGAATCTGTTTCTGCAATTTAAACAGCCAGTGTTGAGCATTTTGCACTTGATTTCCCTCGATCTGCTGCTCAAAGATGCACTGCCTCATCTTGTTGCCCAGATTAATGCTAGTCGTCATCCAAAACCTGAATCATCTCAGCTGTTGTCCAGTGAATTAAGGTCTTTTTTTAATGGGGTGATCAGAGCCATACACCATATTGCAAAAAGGACATTGTGGGAACTTTCTGCAATACCAGTATCATCTGTGGGAGACTTACCTGCCTCCGAAAGGCTACTCTGTCTTTCATCCAGTGTTAGACAYTGCAGAAGAAGGTAGGTGCTCTTCATCCTCTGTTCACTTCATTTTCTGATACTTAATTCRTAATTTTAGATCCTAAAGTGCTGAGATTAGGCTATTCTTCTCCCCAAGGTCAGTATAATGCTATGAAAGGAAAACAAAAGCTGTTCCACTTTTTTGTGTGTGTTCCAGGCACTGATTTGTCAGCATTTCTCAAATTCACTAGAAATAGTAGTGCATAAGTAGAAAAACAAGTCAAAGCTGAATCTATGAGGACCATGCTGCATTTGAACTTAACGTTGATGGACAGAGAAGCATTTAAAAAAAAACCCAGTTTTGAATCACAAGAGATTGGTCACCTCTGTTAGTCTGGCAATATTATGTGATGGCAGGTAGAAACTCAAATATGTTTGTACTTCCCATGCCCTCAAGAAGCTCATGGGTCAATGTCTTCATCTGCATATGRCAGACAGCACCAGGGACTTGTGAAATAGGTAGGAACCTGACAGACCAACAGGAGCTAAGATTACAGATATTTTTCCTCTATGTGCCTCTCTGGCTTTTCAAATATAGCAGAACTAAACAGCTGCAGCCCTAAAGTGATGATCTTAAATATATATATATACACATAGCTGTTATTTGTTACACYGCTCTGTTAAACTGGCAGGTGAATGCTGTTTCGTTTTCCATTTCTTGTTGCTGGGATGGCACATTTTCCAACTTATTAAGTTGCAGTATGTAATTTATAACGATCAAAGTGGAAAACATTATGCAGCACATGAATTAGCATAAGTATGAATGTTTGATATTGCACGTGTGCTATATTTCTAGAGATATGCAGTTAAAGTTATTCCTTCTTGACAAACAAGATTTTTGCTATCAGTTTGGGTTTAATTGTATTTCACTGATGTGAACATCTTTAATGGATGCATGAAAGAGTTCTGTAATGGGCAGTTCCCAGCAGGTCTCATTYTATGTGCAGTTAGGCAAGGTTGTTGTCTTCTTGCAAACCAGTCCAATATTGAAGCAAGTGCATGTGGGCATTACGGACTGGGTAGAAGGTGCAGAGTTGTAACAGGGAGAATTACTGGGTCCTTAAATATCAGGCACAATATTGTGATTATGCTCATTAGGAGTATTCAAAGTTTAGGCTGAGAGCCAGCCTGCCTATTTTAGATAGATGTCCACATAAATTGTAGGTACATAGGAAAAAAAATGTTGTAATGGAAAAGGCAACTGAGTCTCTCCATGGACAGAGTCAATGGAAATATCTTCTATAGAGAGTCTGTATCAGTAAATTTAGTAGGTCTCCTTCACTGGACTGTTTTGCTGAATCCCACCATTCATCATTTCATCATTTCACATAAGATGGCATTTCATATACCAAAATACGAACTGTATCACACCTTCATAGCTTCTAGTTCTTCAAACAGGGAAAGCTGACACAGATGGGTCTGCAAAATATATTAAAAGTTTCGTGTTGCCTCCAGGTATGTAAATATTTCTGTACATTTATGCGGCAGTGTCTGAACTAGTTGATTCAGCTCAACTGAATGAGCTGAGACTGCTGCCTACTTCCAATGTTTAATATATTATATTTTTTACAGAATATTTTTATTATCATTTAAGGCATTCCAGACGAAATGCATCATTCTTTTGGCTTAATGGTGCAACTTGTTCCYATCTTCTCTTTTTTAGATATAGTTTGCAAAGAGGTATTCTTTACAGATCCCATAAAATTTTCCTGTGAAGTTGTTTAGGAGATCTCAAAAACTTACAGCTTGACTCATAAAAGAATCTACTGTTAGTTGCCTAGTTTAATAGACAGTGTTTTATCCATACCCTAGTTYTTGAATATCACTGGAATCCAAATGTTTTTCTTTAGAACACTTGAAGCAATCAAAACTATTTATTTAAAGCACTGAATCACTTGAGGAAACAATTGGAAATCTACTGAAAKCTAAAATATTTTTCAGTGAGGTTTGATATCTCTATAAACATTTTTGAGTACACCAAGGATCCAAATATTAAGTTTTCTATCAGTTTCCACCAGGGATGCAGGTACTATGCATCAGAGTACAAATGGAGAATAGAACTCTATAATATATTTATATACATGCATGCATACATACATATATGTATGTATGTATATGTATATTATAATAATTATATATATAATAATTTATATCCTCCCCCATTCTAATATATGGGTGAACACGACTCCTCTGTGGAGCTGTATACAAGCCCAACCCCTTCTGTATATCCTTTTGGGAAAACTCATCGTGTTGGCCAAGCAAGGCTCCATGCCTGCTCTCTAGACTCGCTTGCCATTTTCATTGCTTACACATCAGCGTTGCGCAAACATGGGCTACGGCTGAGTGGCAGAGCTGTGTAGGGCAGGCTCTGAGGGCACTTCCGAGCTTGGCCTAGGCTCAACGTCTTGCTTCCGCAGTCTGGAGTTGATGAGTACTGGCCATAGGATAGCTTGTCCCATCAAGAGCTGTCATGACATGTTGCATAACTTGTCCCATCAGGGGTTGTCATCTGCTCTTCCTCAGTTGAGGGTCCAGTGTGCTGTCCCTGAGTTACAGCTACTGCCAACAACCAGGACAGAAAACAAATGGGTGGTAGCGCTTGGTGTGGTTACACCTCTGCTTTGCAGCATAGATACAGGAGTTTACAACCATACAGAGAGTCTGTGTGGCACTTAGGCTGTGAGCAGGTACCTTTAACAGAATTCRGTTTCACCTATAAGCTAGAGAACTTTAAATGGATATAGTGATATAGGCAAGTGCATTTTGCTATGCAAACTAAACTGAGGATGAATTCTTCCAATGTGAGGGAAGAACATGAAATTAGCTTTATTGCAATATCACTTTCAAATGAAGTGAGCCTGCTGTCTCTCTCTTGCTGGAATATGCCTTCTTAATGATGCTCCCTTGAAAGCTGTTGATGAGAGGTAGGAATGAGGGAACTGGCATTAAAAGTATTAAGAGTGCTGAATGGTAAAAATCATTATCTTTTTTCCAGCTGCATCCTTTTGTAGCACCCAACAATGCAACACAGGGCACAGCAGCTTTCTCTGGCACAGGCTGAGTCACCGAACTCTGGCATAGATCATCTCCTCATGCAGCACTAAATCCCAGTTAGCTGCTTATCTACTTCAGTCACCTGCAGGAGCGTCCTGAGAAACACACTGGGGTTATCCTCAGAAAGAAGATGTGTAAAGGGGAGCCATACTATTAGGACAGATCAGAGCACTACCACGGCATRCTTCACTACTGGGGTGATGCTGGTGTATTATGTGGTCCAGACTCATGTATGTGTCCTTGTGAGATACTATTAAGAAAATACTACCACGAAGATCTTTATTGCTTCTGCAGCAAGGGCTGGCAGGATGCGTAAGCAACTTTGGGTTGCACACAGGATGGATGTGAGGCACCCAGGAAAGCTCTCAGACGTTGACACGTATGTGGGATAGCGATAGCCACAGTACCATGGACACTAACTGGGCCCTGTAACACAGCTCTCACAATAAACAGAGGCATGGGAAAAAAGGAAGATACTTTCAAAGCAGAAATGAAAGAATATGGTCAGGGATTATAAGGAGAGATACCAGGATCAGAGACTGCTCCAAAATGTTAGGATGTGTAGAACAGAAAGCAAAGGCTGTGCCAGAGGATGGAGATAGAATTGATGTTTGATGGGTGAAGGGAAGAAAGAGTGGGGTGGGAGGAATCTGTTATGATTGGATATGTAGATTCTTCTTATACAGCCTCTCTGGGCAACCTCTTCCAGTGTTTAACCACTTTCACCAAGTGGATTCTCTTGTGTTCCAGTTTGTGTGTCTTGCCWCTCATCCTGTCACTGGGCACCACTAAGAGAAGTGTGAATACATATTCTCTGCTCCCCCCCCAACAGGTATTTATACATATTGATAAGTTCCCCCTGGAGTCTTCTCTTCTCCAGACTGAATGGTCACAGCTCTCTCAGTCTCTCCTTGTATGATGTGTATTTCCATCCCTTAGTCATCTCTGTGGCCTTTTGCTGGATTTGCTGCAGTATCGTAGAATCATAGAGAATCATAGAATGGTAAGGTTGGAAGGGACCTCTGGAGATCATCTAGTCCAACCCTCAGCATAGGCCATTCGGGAATTGAACCCACGACCTTGGCATTAGCAGCACCACGCTCTAACCAACTGAGCTAAACCYGCACCCAATATGTCCATGTCTTTCTTGTACTGGGGAGCCCAGACCTGGACATGGCACCCATACGTGGTCTCACCGGTGCTGAGGAGTAGAGGGGAAGGATCACGTCCCTCAGTCTGCTGGCAGTGCTCTTCCTGATGTCTTTGCCATGAGGGTGCATTGCTGGCCCATGTTCAACTTATTGTCCTTCTCTCCAAAGGTGCTCTCTAGCCAGTCAGCCCCCGGCCTGTACTGGTGCAAAGGGTTATTTCTCCCCAGGTGCAAAACTTTACATTTCCCTTTGTTGAACTTCATGAGATTCTGGTTTGCCCATTTCTCCAGCCTGTTAAGGTTGCTCTGAATAGCAGCACAACCATCTGGTGTATCAGCGTTTGCTCCCCATTTTGGGTCAGCTGCAAACACTCTGTCCCATCATCCAGGTTATTAATTAAGTGGTTAAACATTATTGGCTTCATTCTTGACCCCTGGGGAACACAAAACTTTACAAAGTAACACAAAACAAGATTATATCTCTATTCAAAAGAGTCTTCAGTGTTCTGGAGGGTTGTCTTTAAAGCTTTAACCCTTTCTCAGCTTCTGCTCACTGGAAAGTCCTTATTTTAAAGTCCRTTTTATGTTTCAGTATTTTTTAGACTATTTTGTCTCCATCTGTTTGTCAGGTATGTTGTAGAAAGAAAAACTTCTCTAAGTAACTTAGGCCTAAGTCCCTGTTTGGATTAAAAAGAATGAGAGCTTGGCAGAGGAGTACAGTACCTCTTGAACCACTGTTATATCCAACGCAAATGGAAAATCTCCTGTTTTGACTTCAGGATGTTGCCAAGTGTGGGAGGGAAACAGCCTGCCTGAGCCAGGTTCTGCAGGTGAGGCAGAATCTGGGCTGTAGGGGGTTTATATTGCCATTTCCCAATGGTGCTGGATCAATACATTTTTTTTGGCCAAGACTGACTCTTAATGCCTCTGTCACAGAAAAGCTAGTAACAATCTGAAAGACAACTGTGGAGAACCTGCCTTTGTAAAATGTGTCTTGAAACAGAGAGGAGAGTTTTCAACAGAAGGTATGTGTAGGTGAGAAATCGTAATTATTTGCCTAGATTATAATGGGTAGTAAATTGAGAGTGGAGATTCATGCTGTGTTTGCACAGACAGGCTCCTGTTACTACTGGGAGTCCCACAGTAGACTGCTTGCCAGGAGTTAGGGGCTGTATGTTTATATGTGTCTAGTTTTATTTATAGGGAGCTTTTAGGTTTTGCAGTCCGTAGGAAAAAAGGCAGCAGGAGACGTGCATCTCCTTTTCTAGTTTTCTTGTGGGAAAAGTTATCACTAATACAACTCATTTATCAGAAACGTGTAATTTATCACAGCCAAGGACTATACATAGGGCAGTTTGGAAGTGAAAGGGGCCAAAATGGTGACACTGGAGATAAAAGAGTAAAGTTTACAGCATATTGACCTTGCAGAGCCGCTTCCACTTTTGAGATCACTTCTACCATTTTGTGCCTTATACTTTGTCCCCAAGGAGCACRCCAGGAGGGCAGCAGAAATCGAACTGTTCTGTGGTGCTGGAACATTTCAATGGTATGAGACATACCTAGAGCATGCTAAGTGTCAATAAATCACACGGGGAAGCTGTAAGCATTGCACTGGGTTACTTCTTTGGTGCTTCCTGCATAGCGTTTAATGTAACACGCGTCATTGAAATGCAAAATTCAAGCCAAAAGATTGTCTCCAAAAATAAATCACACACACAACCAGAAGCTCAACAGGACGTGTTGCCTTATGTTGTGTTGTAACAGCCGAAAGCCCTGGGCCGTGTTGGTCTGGTGGCGTCAGAGTCTTGAGTCAAGCACTGCTCACTGAGTGTCTTTTCCTGTAAATATGTATTTAAATGCCAGGCTACTTAACTGGCACATCCGGCTTGATTTATCTGGTGCTGGCGGTATGGGAACAGAGAAATTTATCAGTACATGATCCAAGACAAATAAAAGACCTCAAAGAGGGAAGAAATTTTTCTTTTTCCTAACAGCAAATTCCCTAAAACCAACAGTGTTTCTATCAATATAAAGTGAAAAGAGAATCAGGTCCCCAGAAATTGTAAAGTAGAGAATGTAGGGCAGAAGAGTCTGCATCAAAACGATTAAATGTCTTGGTGACACTCAGCACACACACACAAAGAACAGTCTAGGACTATTTTATAGAGTGCAGTTTGTAAAGTGCTTGTTGGCATGAGGCCACCATATCTATTATTGGGACTTGTAGGTCCTTCTTCCAAATACGCAAATCAGTGCTACTGACCTCGCTATCCAGATGATGGAAAACTAGTAATGAGAAAGAGTGGTAGAAAGTCGAAGTCACCCTGATGCTCAGCCCTTCGCTGAGCCCAGCAGATGTCAAGCTCAGCTAAAGCGTCCTTCACAAAAAGCAGGTGGGCCAGGCACATCAGCCCCAGGGACCTCCAGAAACGGCTTTAAAGACAAGGCGTTAGGAGCTCCTGGACACACAGGCGTTCAGCTGGAGAGCGCCTCTCCCACCGCCAGCGGCTGGATGGTCCCAGGGGATCAGGCTCCCCATTTCCCTGTCCTGCTGCTACCGAGATGGCTCCGGGGAGAGAGGAGAGCCCTATTCCTCCCAGGCTGGCCATGGGCGAGAAGGACACTTGGCAGCAGCGTTGCTGAAAATGGCCATCCTCTGATGACCTCCTAAGCATCGACAGAGCACAAAGCGAGCCGCTGATAAGCTGGAGACAGATTTACCGGGAAGCAATTGGCACGGGCTTTCAAGCCGATGAATGTCATTACCCCAGATGTTTAAATGTGTTGTGCCAGGTTCTTGTAACATCTCTGGCTCCCATGTGWGCTCGTAAGTGAGAGCAGTTTGTCTCGTAATGTCCAAATAAATGAGCGAATTATTGCCTGAACTCTGCCTTCTGTGTGTCCCCCCACAGCTTCTGGGATGAACTACTGTTTTTCTTGGTTTGCATATACTGTGTAGCTGCTGATTTTTACAGGATAAGCAGCTAAGTATTCTCGCTCCATCTCTCTCACAGTCACATGTTCCCTAATAAAGCACAGGAATGAGCCATTAGATTCRAAATCTGAAATCAGCAGCGCTCTAGGGTGTATCATCAGCTGGAGAAAATCCCATCGTTACACTACTACTACATCCACCTTATTTGTGCCTCCAACACAAATACATTAAACCTAATTACACAGTAGTACAACTCCAGGACAGATTTACCACATTGGGTTAGGCAAAACGTTTTAAAAGCTCTCCTTTATTAATTGTGGAAACGGTGCTTGTGATACAGCAAAGGAAAGCAAAATGATGCCAGCCTATGGGACGCAGCACAAAGAAGCAATCTTAAACTGTTTTAATAAACACATATAAATCCTGAGTTCATGGTCATTTAACCCAGAACGTGGAAGCTACAGATGGAAAAACCTGCTAAGTCATCTATTTCATGTTACCAGTGGTTTAGGACTGCTGCTAGCAACCTGTTTGCRCTAGTCCGTCTGGTTCTCCATACTGCCCGCAAAGGGACACCTACCTCCTAATATATCTTCCTGYGCAAAGGCTTTTTACTTTTTCCTCCTACCACAACAATTAGTTTAGATTCACCTTGTGATTTCATCCGTTGTTCCTAGTTGCAGCCTTTTTGCCGAAGGAGGTATCTCCCCTTGGTGTTTAGATCCTTCAGTACAGATAAGAAAATTGGCATGTCCCTTTTCTTTTACAAATGTRGTTAAGCTCAGCTCTGTGCATATTTAGGTGTTTAGATCTTTCTTCATAAATCACTTCCTACAGCCTATGCATTCTTTTTGCTACTCTGCTTTAACAACTTCTCACTGTATGTGAATCTCAACACTTCAGCTCTGATGGTAGTACAACAGTCAGGACCAGTTTGCCAAACCCTTGCATCCAAAGTATAAAATAATACGTCTTATTGTTCTTACATTTTACATTAGGAGATAGGCAATTTTGTTTTTCCTTGGACTCTCTACCCGCTGCCTTCTGAGTTGGAACAGATTGTCCCCTTTAGTTCAATTTCAAGAGCGTTCAGTCCTTAAAATWTTGTTTGCGTATTTTACCCTTAAAAAAAGTAAAAAGTGGAAGTGAATTAGGAGCCCTTGCCCTTCCCATTTTGCAGCTGCTTCATTTCATATTGAAACTGGATAGTGCTAAAACTGTTTGGGAAAAGTCAGGCATGGTGGGAGGCTGGTGCCAGGGAAAAGGAATAAAGCTGGGGATCCGGAGAACTGATGAGCACCCATGGAAAGAGGGTACTTCTCAGCAGGCTGGCTGCGGTTGGTATAGTGAGGATTACACTGGGAGGTTAAACTGCAGGAAGAGCAGGCTTTATGGCGCTACAGAGGGCATTGGAAAGCTGGATTTGTCATCTCAAAGAAGAGCTAATACTCTGGGAAATCTTTCTGAACTGAGAGTAGTCTTGGCATAGCGTGGTGTGGTGTGCTATGATGGACCAGAAGGAAGAGGCAYTAAGGCAGAAAAGCCTTCTACCACCACACACTTGCGTTAGTTGACATAGCAGGACATCATAACCAAGCAGATTGGCAGAGGTAAAAGCTTTAATAATAAAACTCCCACCAGGGGATCAAGAGGACCCCAACTCAAACGGGAATCTCTATTCAAAGATTTCTTTTGCAGTTTACAGCATTGGAAGTGGAATATTMTGTTCTCCAAAGGAGAAGCCCAGGYATGTGCATCTAATGAGGCAAAAGTCRATGTTTGGATAAAATTGTGAGAACCTCATTTTCATGGATCCTATCTGTTCCTTCAATAGCACTATCAATTAGCTTAGGGAAGCACTGCATATAATTCTTTTTGGTTTTAATTCTGTAATGTTTAATGGTCACAGGAATTTCTCATGGGGTGACAACCATGAGAAATTTTTCATGGGGTGACAGCCCATGGGGTGACAGTCCATGAAGCATCAAGCAAACTACTGGGGTTTTCAGAAAGAGGTTAACATATGAAACAGGAAAGAAAAGATCTGCAGTGACATGAATTTAAGTGTTAAGTAAGCTCAACTCTTCCTATTTTAAAGTTTTGGCTCTGCCATATCTGTAAATGTCCAAGCCAAAACATGAAGATAATTTCCCAAAACATTAAGCAAGCTTGAGATAGGAAGTTCCTTTTCTGTATTACTTCATGGCTCACTTTCATTAATCACAGCGGTGTCACCATCCCTTGTTCCAGCTGCGTGTGCCAGGGTAAGATTTCAGACTGAATGCCAACGATCTCATTTTGCACAACGTTTAATGTTCACAGTCCAGCTGGTAGTTTCAGTGGAATATAGACTGGAATTTTCATATGGATTAATTATGTGTCTACCTGAGCACATAAGCGAGAGRTTGGGAAGCTCCTTCATGTGAAACAATTCAACATAGTCAAAGTTGAGGGTCTGTGAGGGATTGCAACAAACTAGCAAATATCCCCTTGTTGCAGGGGAATATTTATAGGTGCTTATCCTCCCCTATACATACAAATCAGCARAACAAAGCAGGACTGCCCCTGAATATAAATATATCAGCTTGTTTACAGTCCAGTACACACACACAAAAAGGTTATTTGAACCTCTGCTCAGGCAGAATTACAAGGCAGGTTTTGCCCAAGGAACGACTGGCTGGTAGCATGCTCTTTTCTGTATTTGATGCACCTGCTGATCACAGCCAAAGCAGTACATTTTRTAAGTTACCAAATGCATCCACCTTGCAGAAGTCTGTGCATTCAACTCCCCTGATTTTGACTCCTTTATTCATTCTCCCACCATGCTGATTTTCTGACCGTGTGGGCTCCCTGCCCCRGAAGAGGCTTGAGCAATTGCTTCTGAAAACTGAGCTGAAATTGCAAGGAGTCCCATGACTCTGCTTCACAGATTCTTTTATAAGATATTGTATTTGATCCAGTGTTATATTTAACAAACCACACTGGAACAGCTAATAAAATTAAAAAAATCTCTTTTGAGTTGAAAAATATCTTGTTTCTTACTTAAGATGAGAAGTAATTCTTATGTCTGCATCAGCTGCTGGCCAATCTGTGTTAGTAATAGAAAATTTTTCTACCTAAAATTTTATTTGGGAGGCAATCACTCCAACTGGTGTCTGGTTAAGGATTTAAAATTCCCAGGTGCTTCCTTCTAGTGCATAACTGGATTTGAGCGAGAGCAGAGGGTGGGTGGCTACCATCAGAAGAGACAGAAGTCTGGCTAATAGGAGGGGAGACCTTCTGCTGTGAACTGTTTCAGAAGCAGCATTGTGGGAAGGAGMGATATCATCCCACCCTCTCCTCGCCATATATTATCAGAGAAGATGCCCACTCTGGAAGCCATGTAGGAATGACAGTGTTGCTGTTGAAGAAGCCCCGAGGAGGACACAAGGAGTAGAAAAACAGCAAAGATAAAGCACCAAACATGCACCGAGGGAGAAAAGGATAAGTGAATGCAATATGAAGAGGATTTACAAGGAGGAGAAGAGGTGCTAACTGTGTTATATTTGCTGGATAGTTAATATAAAGATATTATGAGGTATTTTTGCTAAGCAGATCCTGGGTAGAGTAGTTGGAAATGCAGCACCCGGACAGGACTGCTTCCATTTTTGRCTTCGTCAAAGACAGGTCCGCCCAAGACTCTTGTTGGAAGTGAAAGCAGGGTAGGAATCATATACATATATATATATATATGGTTAAGGACTGGTAGAGCTTTCTCACCCTGGTTTGGTTGAAACAGGATTGGATTCATCAAGGGGAAATCCTGCTTCACCAATCTGATAGCCTTCTAGGATGGAATGACTGGCTGGGTAGATGAGGGCAGAGCAGTGGACRTTGTGTACCTTGACTTCAGCAAGGCTTTTGGCACTGTCTCCCATAACATCCTCCTAGRSAAGCTCAGGAAGTGTGGGTTAGATGAGCGGACAGTGAGGTGGATTGAGAAGTGGCTGAAAGGCAGAGCTCAGAGGGTCATCATCAGTGCCGTGGAGACTAGTTGGAGGCCTGTGGSTAGTTGYGTCCCCCAGGGCTCAGCACTGGGTCCYATCCTGTTCAACTTCTTCATCARTGACCTGGGTGAGGGGACAGAGTGCCTCCTCAGCARGTTTGCGGRTGATACCAAGCTGGGAGGAGTGGCTGACACACCWGAGGTCTGTGCTGCCCTTCAGAGAGACCTGGACAGGCTGGAGAGCTGGGTGGAGAGGAACCTCCTGAGGTTCAACAAGGGCAAGTGCAGAGTCCTGCACCCAGGGAGAAATAACTCTA
Organism: Rhea americana; assembly: GCF_003343005.1. NCBI lineage: Eukaryota > Metazoa > Chordata > Aves > Rheiformes > Rheidae > Rhea > Rhea americana. Next base: position 2,708,177 of record NW_028187144.1, on the reverse strand, counting down.
GGCAGCAGTACAAGCTGGGGGCTGACCTTGTGGAGAGCAGCTCTGCAGAGAAGGACCTGGGAGTGCTGGTGACCATGACAAGTTGACCMTGAGCCAGCAATGTGCCCKTRTGGCCARGAAGGCCAATCAATGGTTTGCTGGGGTGCATTGGGAAGAGTGTTGGCAGCAGGTGGAGGGAGGTGATCCTGCCCCTCTCCTCAGCCCYGCTGAGGCCTCATCTTGAGTYCTGTGTGCAGTTCTGGGCTCCCCAGCACAAGAGAGACATGGAGCTACTGGASAGAGTCCAGCGTAGGGCTACAGAGATGATCTGAGGGCTGGAGCACCTGCCCTACGAGGAACGGCTGCGAGAGCTGGGCCTGTTTAGCCTGGGGAGGAGAAGACTGAGGGGGGGATCTTATCAATGTGTACAAGTACCTGAAGGGAGGGTGTCAAGGGGACGGGGACAAACTCTTTTCAGTTGTTCAGTTGTGACAGGACAAGAGGCAATGGGCAGAAATTGAAGCACAGGAAGTTCCGCCTGACCATGAGGGGGAATTTCTTCGCTGTGAGAGTGATGGAGCACTGGCACGGGTTGCCCTGAGAGGCTGTGGAGTCTCCTTCTCTGGARATCTTCAAGGTCTGCCTGGATGGAACGCTGTCTGATATGCTGTAAGTGACCCTACTGATCAGGGCGGTTGGTCTAGATGATCTCCATAGGTCCCTTCCAACCTTACTGATTCTATGATTCTATAGTTGTGGGTCATGTGTTTGTTTTCCATCCCTGYCTGGTGAAGTGGTGCAGGATGGAGATGTAGTATCTCTCTGCAGGCATTTACTACTTTGGTCCCACTGCACAAGTGACATGTCAGGAATCCAAAAAGAGCAATAAGAAAGTGTAACAGCTTAACARGAGAGATTCAATAGTGGATTCTTAACATAGGTATCCAAGAAGGGACAAAACAGCCTGCAGATATCTGTAGAGCTCTACACAGAAGAAATGGAAGTATTGAAGTCCAGTAACAGTGGAACAGTGGGTGGAACAGAAACAGGTAGAAGCCAAGAGGAAATATTTCTTCCCTTGTCTTATTTCCTTCCCTTTTAGTAGAAATCTAGCACAGGGAACCTTGTGAAAGAAGATTTCAAAAGCAGACAGAATATAGCAAATTTTTGGCATAGAATTGAACTTGATGTCCAGAGAGATCTTGTTTTCCTCATTTCTAGCATCCGTCTAACCATGACAATCTAGAAGTGACAATATAAATAGAAAAGTCTAAATCTTGTTCCCATTTTCATCCATGCAGTGAAACCTGCTCAGAGAGCAATATTGGTCTGAGGAAGCACAGAGCATACCAAATTCTGACATTTCTTCCATCTAAATTAGGTGAAATACTGAATTAAAGGTAAGTGTAACAACTACAATATTAAGTTATGATATGTAAAAAATATAGTATGGYCAAAGTACTGGTAATGTGCATGTCTAAATACATAGCTATATTTTGCACAACTTTATATCATCATTTTCAGATAATGTTCTGTACAGTTTGTAGTATTATGTAGCATTACCAGCTAAAACAGAAGATTGAAGTAATCTTCAACTCACGGCAACAGCTCTAGTTGGCACCCCAACACTGCTGTTGCCAAACGCTTTCGTGATATTACATGTTCATGCTAAGCTAAATTAGTCATGCACCAAAGTTACAGTATGTATCATCATCATAGAGTGGGAAATTATTTGATTGAAACAATTTCCTATCCAGACACAGTAAGCAGCTCCTAAGCTATTCAGGGCTTCGAATTTGGAAATATGCACAGGAATTCAGGATTTAAAAAGGAACACTGAAGACCATACCTTCAGCTGGTGTATAATGTCATGGTCAGTGGAGAAGRCCACCCTGATTTGAATGCAGGAAGGATGAGTGTAAGACTCAAGGCAGTAATCATTGCAGGATCATTTGCTGGCATAGACAGAGAGAGGATATGTTGGTGCAGCAGTACAGACTCTATAGTAACCYGGAAAGCTCCCTGTCTGACCATGACTCTTCTGACTTCAAGAGAACTAACCTGAATTATACAAGATTATGCCTTGATGTTAAATGATGTTAAATGATAATCAACTGCATGATTAGTCATTGATAAAATATCTGCTAGAGCCGTTTGGAAAATGTTCTTCAGAAATATATTGAGAATATTGAAGATATTTTTATTAGGACAAATGATTCCAGATTTAAAGGACAAGTTTTTTGCTCAGAAGCTGGAAGTATTTGAAAGAGAGCTTTCTTGCAGAAAGCRTTGTTTTATAACCCCCTAATTTTCCCATTATTGCAAAGTGTGAATGGAAAGCATTACATGAGTACAAGTGATTGGCAATGGATGAACTCATCAGACTGCTGTTGGATGCAGACCAGCAGAACTAGGAGCTTGCTAYCCTCCAGGGTCTTTGCTCAGGAACATGCAATGAGCAAATCACAGCTGAGGACTTCAGATGCAACAGAGTGCACATTCACACTATTCAGAGGAGACAGCATTTACCTCCATAAATGTCCTATTGTGCATATGGCTTAAAACAACATTTTTCTTTATTTTTCTTTCTCCTTTCTTCCCCTCTATTTTTTAGTGCAAATTTATGTCTAAACTGCTTTTTGTTTCAGAAGGAAAGCTCTATCATAATAATCCACAGGCACCTGGGACCTCACAGTAGGTGTAAAAATATTTTTTAACTTTCTTAATATTATACCAAATGGCGGGAAGCAATTAAGAGCAATAAATCTGTGTAAACAGAACATACCGTTCCTCCAAGGAATACAAATGTGAGAAAATTAAATGTCAACATCTACCTTGGTGTTTACAAGGGAAGTCACAGAATGGGAATTCAGTGCCTTTCCTGAATTCCAGTTTTGTGTATATTGCTGTTAAAGGGAGATTTCTTTTTGTAAAATGAGTTCAAATACTTAACTCTCTTTGGTAGTACTGAATATTCTGCCTGCGAGGGCCTTCCTATGACACTGTTTACTGCTAATCCTGTAGAAGTATGTGTGAAAACAGCTTAAATGCGTTTAAGAAATGAACAGTTTCTAAGATAGGGACTCTGGGATGCAGGAGAGCTGATCACTATTCCCAGCTCTGACAGGGATTTGTTACATAGCCTTGGCCAAGTCATTTGACCTCTTTGTGACTTTTTTTCCTTTTACAGTATTTCTTGTCTGGTTGGACTGAAAAACTCCTGGAGGGAAGAATGGTGTCCCATTCTGCTTTTATACCATGCCCAACATCATTATAGGACCATGTTCTCGGCCCCAGACYATGCTGAGGCTTATACAAGACTCATAAACACAGAAATAATAATACCTACTGCCCACTGCTTTGGGCACGTCTGCCCTGCGTTAGGAACAGCAGGAGAGATGTGGAAGTGCTGTTTGCATTAGGAAGCCATCTAGATGCTCCAACTGTTTGGAGCTGAGATCATGACCCCATTAGTACAGCTATGCTTCTTTACGTATCTTCTAATGTGCTGACTCCATCTCAAAACGTACTGTTTTTCAGGTTAAAATAGAGTTGTTATTGAGGGGGTTGGGTTTGGTTTGATTTAGGCCAGGTTTTGTAATGGCTCCTCAACTAGTTCATGCTGCCAGAATACAGGARGAGCCTCCTGTTAATTTAGTCTAGACTAATCTGGTTGGCCCTCGCTGTTTTATTCAATTTGCTTTACTTACCACAGCTAAGGGAGCTGATGCTTCTATGGACATCACTTCTGATCTCACCTACTAGCCTGTTCTCATATGGATCAAGAGCCCCATTTTCATCCTGAAGCTGACAAGAATCATTTCTCAACTAGAAGTGAATATTTTCCCCTTTTCTTATTTTTTCTTTCCTTGATAGTTGAAGGTACAGCATGGTAACCAAGTTGATGTTAGCCTAATTGACATTTCCATCATTCAAAAATGAGTTAAGAAGGAGAGAGCTTGTTTTATAACTTCCAGTTTTCTCACATTTTTGTATTAGTAAAATAATAAAATTGCAGTGGATGCCACTGTTTCAGCGTGACCTCCTCAAAGAGAAACAACCATGCTCCTAGTACTAGCTGAAATGCAAGCAGGAATATCATCCATGAAGTGAAGCCAAGAACTCTTTTTCTTGAGTTTCAGAAAGATTGATTCACTCAAATTCAGTTAAAAGACTAAACCTATGAGCTAATTAAATTGCCCTTGCACTAAATTCAAGGGTTGAATAGTTCGCTACATTTGACAAAAAAGCAAAATAAGTTTTCTGGAGTAAAGGATGGACTGAGACAGAATTTCTGCCCATCTGCTGAACTTGGAATCAAGTCCTCAGATTAAATAATAAACTTGACTGGTTCCATGTAGCTTTTTGAGGGTTTCATTTTATTTGCATGGAGTTGAACTTACTCATGATCTACAAAGAGGAACTGCTTCTGAGCAGCCATACACTGGTATTCACTTTGCACAATTTTTCCGGCAAACCTGATGGCCACAAGCTCAGCTGATGTAAATGTATCCAGTTCCCTGTGTTCAGCTGTGCAATGCTYGGGGAAAGCCTGGGTCTAAAAAGGCAGCGGTGTAGAGACTGAACTAGAGACACCACATGTTCAGTTCGAGTTGCAGATCTGGTTAGACAAAACCACCAACAGCAAAAGCAGTTATTTATACACCCCTGCAAAACTGGGTTCCCCATGGATTAGGTTTTCTATACTTTCTATACGCTGAGAGAGGATTTGCTGCAAGAGGAAGCAAATGTGCCTAATATAAAGCATACAAAGTCATTCTGTTTACTAGTCTTAAAGGTCTTGGTTTGGTCCCCAAAAYACTAAAAATACATAGGCAGTCACTGTTTTGCTGTCTTCTGTATTCAGTTTCAAATTGCACTTTTGCTGTTTCCACAGCATGTGGCAGAGCCATGCTTCGTTTAATACCCGCAAACCTACTTTGTTATAACTGCTTTCCAAATCGCTCTTTCCATTTTCAGGATTTCTGGTTATTCTATGAAGATTGCCGATTTCATATTATTCAAAATTCTCTAGGCATTTTCCAAACTTGACTGCCAAAACCAAAGTTAAGGTGGCATCAAATTTCCCTCTCATTGAGTGCATCGCTTCCCTTATGCACAGTCTCAAGAAACTGGAGACATCCCAAATTTTGGGTCTCTCTCCACTACATTGAAGATCCTATATGATCATATCTTTAAAAGTAACATTTGATAGGAACTTCACATTGCAGTAAATGAGACATTCTCTTATAGTTTTAATATTTTTATTAGATATTAATGCACATTTTACAAACAGCCTTTTGAAACCTCTGTCAAGAGTTGCTCATTAGCAGATGCGCTCCTGTGTATCTATGTTGTTCTCTGTTCAGAGAACTGCTCTATAATTAGCGGCATTCAACACAATTTAGAGCTTCAAATGTTAGTGAGAACAAAAATAATTGTTACGAACTTTATGCTGGTTCATGCTTTGCATAATGCTAAGCAACAGCAATGCCCTTTAAAACTAAAAGCTCATTCGCTTTGCACCTAGCTCTTCCACACTGATTGCAGCATTAACTTTTAACTGTTTTTCACACACCAACTAGACGTTATGACTGAGTCAGAGACAAGGACATAAGCAATGTATTAATGTTTTATTTGCAAAACTAAAGTTTAAAAAATACCTCCTTGTTGAATAAAATTTGCAAAATAACATACGTAGATGTACAGAATTTTTTCTGAGAACAGTGTATGGGTGCAGACGATTTCAGTAAAGGTGGGAAATTGCAATGACAATAAAAGAAATGCTTCCTTATCCAACCCTAATATAAACTTTGTTTCAAGAATGAATTGGAAAAATGAATCAGAAAAAAGATAAATGAAATATAAAAAAAGAGTAGAATAGAATTAATTTCATAAGGAGAGGARGAGTAGTCAAATCTTCACTCAAACTTTATATCCTAATAGAATTTTACGAAGCCTTGGATTGTAAGTTTAATTTGATATTTACCAGTTTCACAAGAAATTAATACCCTATTTGTATTATTACCAGATCCTTTTATAGATCTATTGTATATAGCATATATGTACATATTTTTATATATATATGTAAAAAAAATTTGCAGTGGTTAACTTTAGAAGGAGTGGTGGTGATTAGTATTTATCCTATCTTTAGGATATTTTTACTTATTATCTTACTACCTTGTTCTGAAAAGCGCTACCAGCAACTCGTGGGAGGTGTAGGTATTTGCTCTTTTCTTTCCTTGCCAACAAAGATTTCTGAGTTTAGGAAGCAAGATGCTGGTGCCAGAACTGAGATAGCTGAAATCCTTCCAGCCTTGTTGTATCTAGGAGAACAAAAGTTCTTGTGTACTGATATTTTCTGCAGGGATAAATTACTCTTCTTTGTTATACGAGAAGTAGAAGCATGTACCTTACATTTTCACTGTAAAGATTTTAATTTGAGGAGATATGATGCAATGCTGCAAAAAAGGAAAAACCTCTCAGCTTCCAAAATATTTTACTCAGTTCTGTTTTCTGTCTCAGCTAAAGAAATAACATTGGTTTTGTATTTATCTTCCCCCCAAGTGAGAAGACAAATGCAAATTAAGATCCAACTCTTCAGAGGGGGAGAGCAGATTCATGACACTTTTTAGACTTCATGCCTTACTCGCTTACTGTGACAAAGTCCTCTGTTTAAGGAGAAATCTAACCATCACCATCCTGTTTGCTGACGCTGGCTAACAGGAACAGATGCCTGTGTGTTGGCTGAGAGATGGCAGATGTCATCCCGTGGGAAGCCCAGGGGAAAAAGTCAAGAGGAGACATGACCTCGAACTGCACATCCCCTATTCCCGTTCAGCCTGGCAGTGCAAACCTGCCGCTCGTCCCCCCACCCCGTTATTTGCTGTGCATCGCCCCACACGAAGATGCTGCAGTCAGCGAGGAACATAAATAACTGAGATTTATCGTTCGGCGGTTCTGGGCTCCCGGTCTACGTCGTAGCCTCTGCTGGCGTTGCGAGCCTTTGGCGGAGATGCAGATTTTGTGGGAAAAGGCTGCACATAGCCCCATCCGCAGACCATCCTCTGCTTTGTGGCTGGGTGGCCGTGTTAGCCACCCATCCTGAGAGCAGCCAGGTAAAATTTCTGCCTGGTTCTCCTGAAGATCAGATGTCTTCCGTGGTTTCAGAAACATTCATGGTGCAATCACTGAATTCAGACCAAATTCAGTCTCTCACACAGATGTGAATATCCTCTGATTCAGCAGAACAGATGCAATTTCTGTGTGTGTAGGGAAGCCAAATATCCTTCTGAAATACAAAGGCCAAATCCTGGGGGAGTTGCATTACATTGCAAAAAGCAGAGGGCGAATGAAAGTCAAGAAAGGAGACAGGCAGGGGTAAAAGCCACATGAATATGTAGAGTGGGGGGATTTATGCAGAAGAAATTACTGCAGATTCAGCTGTAATTAACTTGCCAGAGCAGCTGTTTCTCTGTCAGCTTTGTGACAGTAGAAGATGCTTTAGCCAGCAGAAAAAAGCAAAGGAAAACCTGAGGTATAATGTAAGGTCTCAAGCTGCTCACTGTTTCCTTGGGAAAGACCTTTCTATTAACTCGTCACCCTAAAGACACCCGTGATCGAAACTGAACAAACTGCTTTTCTTTGGGAAGACTTTGAAGTGGATAGTCTTTAAAAGGTGGAAAGACACCTTCATTTCATATAGGCATCCTGCAGTTTGTTGCCCTTCTTAATGGGAAGGAAGAAGAAAGATTGAACAAAAAGAGTAGGGTTTTTCAGAACTCCTTTTACTTGCGGTCTCTCTACTTAAACAGTGTGTTTGTGAGAAAGAGAGAGAGAGAGAAAGAAAATAGAGAGTGAGAGAAGTAGGAAGATTTGAGAAATTTTCTCATTCTTCCTATTTATTTCTTTTCCCTCCCTCTTTCCAGCTGGAGGAAGAAGGAAAGGAGGGAAGAAAACAACTAAGTGAGGAAGAAGAAGACAGGGAATACAAAGACTACAGCTTTTTTCTTTCAACAAGACATCTAAATTTGCTCTGTGATCAACTTTTTAAACAGGAAGAATACTTTCAAAATCAGCTCTACCTGTTGCCCATATTTATTTGGGTATATGACACTCTACAGATTTGCAAGAAGACAAAATCGCTCTGAGTTGTCCATCTCCGTGAAGACAAATGGGGCTTTAGCATGCCTTAGTGCAACTGGATGCTACTCTGTAGTTACCGGATAGGTCTCTCTCTGAGATAAGATAAGCAGAGCTTCATAATGCTGCAGAAATTATCAGGTAACATACAGTCTCTGAGTAAAGTGGGGATGAGGATAGCTGAAGGAAGCTCAAATCGAATTTCCAAGGCAGCATACCAAAAGCATGTTTAAGGAACGGAGTTAAGTCTGTATATGCGAAGAACAGGAAAAGGGAGGAGTGTGGCTTTGCTGTCAGGAAATAAAAAGTAAAATGATAGCATGTCATAAAAGCTGGGTTGGGGGGTGGAGTGGAAGGAAAGAATTTCAGAGCATGAGAAGCAACTGGGTTTTGTGTCTCTTAAGGAAGCCTTAGATATAGGAAGACAAAACGACAGTTCAAAGGAAAGCAGGCTGTCCAGGTTTTGGTGAACAATTCACAACAGTAATGCAGGAAGTCCTTCAGCCCTCTTCCAGTTACAAACCAGCAAGGCTATAACTCAGATGCAAGTGCCCAAATTGCTCTATTGCAAATGGCACCAGTATAAAATACATTTGTGATATGATGAATGTTATTTAGAGGCATTCACAGAACTGCATTGCTAAATTGCCACACTCCTCTTGTAAATGTTTCTTTTTCACCTGTCCTATCCTTTCTTATGAACTCTCCAATGGGACAACTGGCATTTTCTTAGTGAAAGATATCAGGTCTGAACATGACATGCTTAGGTTATTAACTTTACATCAGACTATTCTTCAAATGCTGTACTTTGCTTCTTGAGAGATCCTGCAGCGTAGTGAGATACTATGATCTTAATCAGAGCCTCTAAGGCTTTAGACTTGAAGCTAATTAGGATTTATGAGTCTTTGGAGAAAATAAAATTTGTATTCAAGCACTATAGGTGATAAAGGTTTTTAGATGGTAACTGTAGATCTTAGTTCAGCTCTGATACCACAGTCTGACAGGATAAATCATTACAAGTATATGCACACATTATTCTTCCATTTCATCTTATTTTCATTTGGAGGGCTAAGACAGGGAAAATACTGTGTATGTGACAGAACTTTGTGGCCTACCTGTTGTTAAAACCTGGCCTGGGGCTGAAGTAGCTACAAACACTGTCCTTAAAGAGCGTTTCTTTTCAGTAAAGACCCGGCTGCTGAAATAGCATCTCCTCGTTCAGATGTCCAGCCTGCTTTCTTCTTAAAACTGATCATATCACATTGTTGGTAGGCATGTGCTTTGCTCAGTGTTCACTGGGGATTCTGTGAGAGGAATACAAACTTTCTTTGGTGATTTCAGAATAAGTGCTCTTGAATGATACCAGCTGTTCCATTGTAAAAATCTACTTAATATAGGGTTTATAGTSTTTGTGTATTTATTTTACATATTGTATAAAATAAAAAGAAAGGTGCTTGAATTCTATGAAGACAGCAAATTGCTAAAAGCAGAGATAGAGATAGAAGAGTATGTAATCTGTACTAGACTAGCAGGAGAGATTACCAGGAAAAGGAAGAGCGTCCATGCAAGAGAGGACTTCAGTACGACAGCTGCCAGCTTGGCAACAGATACCAATAGATAATTGATGAACAAAATGTCTCYAGGAGGGTCTGAAGATGACATAGGCATGTTTAGCATGTTGTTTCAGTGTAGSGACAGTTTGGTGGGAGTCTCTGATTGAAAGCTGACTGTAGGATTTCTGGTTTGCACATGTTTGAGTTTATGAACTACAGAAACTGCTGGTCTTGGAAAAGACTTGAAGAAATCTTTGTAGCTCTCTCCCTTTTCTGAGGAAGGATAAGTGTATGTTTTTGGAAGTGCTTACAGTCTTCTTGTTAAAAGAGCCAGATAAGCATCATTCCTAAGATCCATGTTTCCACACACTCCTACAGTTAGAGGGTTTTTTCTTATATTTTGTTCATTCACCTCCTATGAGAAAGAACTTTCTGTCCTGTACTTGGCAGAAAAAACAAACCATCAGTTGTAATCCTCTTTTTGAAAACTCTCTTTAGATTGGAAGATACCTGGTGGACATGGAAAACATTGGYCTCTGACTGTGCTTTAATAGTAGTTTTCAGTTATGCAAAGACCACTGTCATGTCTCTCCTCAGGCCTCTCTATTCTTGATAACAGGTGTAGGATTCTTGACAATCTTGTCTCATCAGTCTGTTTTCTAAAGCTCTCACAAATTGTGGTGCTGTCTTTTGGGCATTTCCATTATTTTACATCTTTGTACTCCAGATACAATCCTACGACACTGTGTAGGGCAAAAAAATAACATTCTTTACCATTTAKGAAACCTCTCTTTGTACAACCCACAGTTACATTAAAGTTTCTGACAGTGGCAGCATGTTCTTAACTCATACTCAGCCTCTCATCCMCTATAACCTCCAGATATTTTTCTGCTTTTCCTGTAACAGCCTTACTGTTTTACTGGAGACAGAGATGGGTAGGAGAGATACAACCTAGTGCTTGTAAGCTACTCCGTAGGCTAGATRTCTGTATATCTTGGTGTAATGTACAGGATCTTAAAAGGCAAAGCCACCGCAAGGACCCTAGGCTGAGAATGACAGTTATGTTACAGGAAATGCCAAAAGCTGAGAAGTAACRGAGAGAGATAATTCTGGAGTTAATTTTTAAAATATAAGGCTCACCAAATCTCCTGATCATGCTTCTCRTAGAATAAAACAAGTTATATTTAGGATACATATGGTCAAAAGTAGCAATGATATTTTTGGAAACTGGAATTTGGAGCTGTTAACAACGTTTCAATCATCCGTAAATTACTTGAGAAATCCAAGTCATTGGTTCAATAGTAGTCAGTACTCTTGGCTTGTTTCTGAGCTATTTTGGGATAGGTGTGGAGAAGAGGGAATATCACACAAGAATTCAACACTAACACCCTCTCTGCTGTGCAGCTCTATATACTTTTCCCAGATGATCTTGCATGAAACTCAAATTGACTCCAGAAAATTATGACTGCAGCTCATCAGTTTAACTCAGTTTCCTGCTGTGACAAGGAACTTACCAGTCATAACCAAAGGAAGAAAATTTTGAGTTATTTTAAGACAAGAACAAGGCAGTGTGGCTTTTTAATGAGAAAGGCATCTTCCAGTGAAGGAAACAGACTTTCATGAGAGAGCTGTGAGGTTTTTTCTTTGACAGAGAGTTTCAGCCTGCATTTCTATTTAGTTAGCCTCAAAGCCACCTTTAGAGTTGCACTTTCCTCTGAGTTTTAATTCACACTTGCATCTACACTCCACTGACCAGGTTCTACCTTACTGTTTTCTCTCCTACTACTTTTCCCTGCAGGAAGAAAACTTGCCCTCGTCTAAGCTATTYCTCACCTCATCCTTCACCATTTCTTCTCTGCTTGTCCACCACCACTGTTGCACAAGTTACAGATCAAAGGAGCAAGCAACTGAACAGTCAGCAATGAGGAAGGGCCACAAAGATGGCTAAGGGATGGGAGCATCTCTCATACAAGGAAAGGCTGAGAAAGATGGAACCGTTTAGCCTGCGGACTAGAAGGCTCAGGGGGATCTTATCAATGTCCATAAATGAGAGGTGTAAAAAGGATGGGGCCAGAGTCTTCTCAGTGGTGCTGAATGTCAGGCCAAGAAGCAATGGGTGCAAATGGAAACACAAGAAAGTCCACTGAACACAAGAAAACACTTTTTTATTGTGAGAGTGGTTGAATATTGGAACAGGCTGCCCTGTACTCTTCATTTTCATTTCAGGGTGAGGTTAAGTACAGTTATATATCTGTTGTTGTTGGATGATAACTGGATTGCACATACTAGCTTCAGGCTGTTGGCCTACACCATTGCTCTCCTGACTATTTGTTATCTCTCTTTGTCTTTCTTCTAATTGCTTTTCAGCTCAACAATGCTTTCTAGGTTATCGTAAGTAAGTTTAGGGATAAAACTGGCTAGAAACATTCAAAGAAAACAGCTTTTTCAGTTCAAATGAACACGAGTGAAGTATGCAGAAAACAACCCCATACCTCCAACCAAAGTCCGGCTTCACAAAAAAGCACATGTTGAACAAAAGCTGGCCCTAATTTGAAGCAAGATAGCGGATGTGTTGTTTACCTCCCTAGGTATCTAGGTAAGTCCAAACTATGGTGACTATCTTTGGAAATGTGTTTCTCATTTTCCTTCTATTTTTTCCATGAAAAAAAAAAAAACTGCGAACAGAAAAATCTTTCATTTAAAATCTCTGTTTTTCATGACTTTTCACTATACAAGTACCAGAGCTCTCCTTGGGGAACATCCTCTATCAAGGACTTGGAGGACAACGTTGTTAGCTGTAAGTGGCCTTACAAGCTAAAATCCAGCTACAAGAAGAGGGATAGCTGAAGAGCTGTTCTGCTGAGGAAAAGGCCTGAAGGAAAAGCCTGTTGCCATTAGATTGTTTTCAAATCCTGTATGGGATGGCTGCAGGATGCTACCTGCTCTTTTTGCCATTTTTGCTAGCTCTCTGTGGTCTCTGCTTGAGAGGAAAACAGAAAAGCCTTCCCACACCATTTTGTGCATGCTCCCTGAGCCCAACACACGGTACTAGGCTTTTGCTCAGAGCAGTTGGTGGTAGAATATTGCTGTTAGATTACAGGAATTTGCTAGTGCCTTCAGAGGAACTAAAGTTAGAAGTCCAAAGTCAGATCCTTTCTTTTGTTAATTTTTATTCCAGAAAAAGATATGTATATGTGTGTGTGCATTTGTATATAATAGGAGTGTGCTAAGTGTAGGGAAGGGAAAAAGAGAACATTATCCTATATGTTGTCTTCATCCTATTTCATACAACAGAATCTTCCCTTTTCTCCTTTCTTTGCTGCAGCTGTGCAGGCATTACAGGGTCTGCAGGAACAATGTGATAGTGCTACTAGCAAATGTTAAGTTGAATTTCTGTAAACRATGACTGGATGATTGTTGCACAGAAACAGGTGATTTTGTATACAGCTAGTTGAACTGCATGTACGTTTTTTCCAACAGTGTGCTATCAAAATAGGCACACATGTTTAGGAGCCATTTTCAACTAATGTTAGCTTGCTTTTATACCTGCACATTTCACACTCCATTAACTCTCAGTACCTTGCATGGAATTTGTCAATATGAAAGCTACTCTTTTTCCCCACATGCAATGAAAAGCTAACAAGGATACATTACAGAGACAAATAAATAAATAAACAGCTTCTCTTAAAAGAACTATTAACTCTACCAGCAAGACTTCTAATAAAGAAACTGAAATCTTAGTGAAAAAATTATGGATGTTTAAGGTGGAGACAGATCAAGCTAATGTTAGGAAAGACAAGAAAAATAGAACAGGCAGCATTATGAAATGGGTATCTAAGAACCGAAGAGAAACTAGCTCACTGAAAAAAGTCCTCAGAACAACCTTGTTTAAACCAAATGTGATTGTGAGTGAGCAGCTGGTGGAGATGTGAAGTTTAAGGTTTCTCAAGAACAGGCTCTGTCAGAGTACAGCAAATATTAGAGCAGCTGTGCTTGCAATGAGGTGCTCTACTGCAACTCCTGTAGGAAGATGCAGCTCCAGATCATAGACATCTGCATGTAGAGGTCTTCATGTAGGTGTCTAATATGAGCTTGATTCTAAGCTACTGTTGTGTTTAATCCTTGCAGTCAATACAGTCCAGAGAGCTATTTGTCTCTTCTCTACACAGGCAGCTATGTTTGGCCAGCTCAGTCACCCTTTAGACTCCATTGATGATAGCGATCAGGAACTTAAAGAAGTAGGACACACATAGGTTGAATGCCAGTACAGATGCCATAGGGTATCTTAGATGATCTCCAACTGCGGGTCTGATGTTACACTTGCCAGTTCTGTGGGTGGCACTAGCAGGTGCCTTGGATATTTGAGAGTATTTTAAGTGATACTGAATGGTTGCACTGAGGCAATTAAATTCATGTGCTAATGACTACAGCAACATTTCTGTGTCAATTACTTCTGTCTATCCAAGATTTTCATGTGATCTTCATTTTCTTAGTGTCTCAGGTACTTCAGAAGAAATACTTCCAGGTCCTTTTGTGGTAAAGAAATGCTTCTGTGATCAGTTCACCATTTCTTGAAGCATGGAAGCTGCTTGATGGAGYGCACAAGCACTACTCAGTGACACACATCTAGCTGATCTGCATCTAGATCACTTGTCCTGTTTCCTTCACATTGGGTCATGAACCACAGAGTGGGAGCAGAGAAGCAGCAAACCTCACTAAAAAGAACATCACTAACGATAGTCCTGCAAACTCTACCAAATTTGGAAAATGYTTGGCTCAGCAGGAGTTTCTGAGAACCCTCTTGACACATATCGACAGATGGAAATTCTTTCCAGAAAAGAGCAGATGTACATCCCTAGTGCACTTGCCAGATGAGGGAGACTTACAGTCTGTGCTAAAGGCTCTGGCAAATTTCGTGCTTTAAGATTGAAATTGGAGGACAGCATCTGTTTTCACTTCCATCCCATTTCCTAGATGTTTCCGCTAGGAGGGCTGAAAAACCTAGTCTGCTTGTGAATTATCTCTGGAAGTTCAGTGAATCTTCAGCTCACTGAGCTAGTGCAAAGTGCTAGGTAGAAACCTGCACAGCTCATGAGTGGATACAAAAGCAATTYCTGCATTTCTGGCTAAGGAGCAGAAATGCCAGTTGCAAGGAAGACAAGAGCTTTGATTTTAATCTTCCACAGCAAGTTTATCAAGGCCCTATGGTATTAAATAAGACARTAGGCACCATTGCTACAATATGAGTCTCAGTTAGACCTGCCTTTATTAGGTATAATCAAAAAGCAGCAGTAACTGAATGCAAATAAAGGTTCCCTCTGAATATACTAGAGAGAAAGACAATGTCACGTGCATGTGTAGTTTTGTAAAACACAAATATTCCCCCTAAACTAATACTARTTGAATACCAAGCAACACATCCCTATCCATCACATCACTAACTAGCATTTTAGAGTGCTGTTGCCAGTTTGGTACCCTGCACTGCTAATCATTGTCTTTGACCAGTTTTTCTGCCCTTCAGTCTTGATTCAGTTGAATCAAGTTCAATTCATCTGAAGAAGATGATGATGACTGAGAAAATGTAGTCATGCAGGAAGAGGYAGCAAGAACACTCACATTGAAGATTCTCGTGGGGACTTCAGCCTGATAGAGGAAGTGGCTGAGATATTTCAGAGCAAAGATCTGTTCCAAAAGGCCAGCCACCGAAAAGCCAGTGTCGTYGCTGCTTGTTGACCTTGATAACCTGCTCCTTTATCTTCATCCTCAGTTTCATATGTACTGTCCCTGTCTATTTAAATCGTTGATTTTTAAGACAGTGAATACACGCTCCCTCTATTTGCATTAACTTTTGTGGGAAAAATTTCTTTCCTAACCATCATATCACTAGATGTTGCACTTTCCAGGAATGTGTCTTCAGTGGATAGCTCTACTCCACTTAACTACATATCCTAATACCTTAACTCAAGTAAGAAAATTACACTTGATTGCAAACCTTGTATTTATACTTCAGCACTGGAAAAGATAAAGGAGTAAATAAGTAGAACTGGCAGGGACACCGGGAAACCCAGGTGACAGGAGAGTGGGTGGTTCACAAGCCTGWAAAGAAAAAAGAAGCAATAAGGTCAAGTTCCATTTGATATAAAGAAAAAAGAAGCAATAAGGTCATGTTCCATTTGATATCGTGAACGCAGAAATGTTATCAGAGGGCTAAACAAAAGAAATTTGAGGTTCTCAGTAAGCAAGTTCAGATGCGAAGACAGTAATGAACAACAAGCAGAGCAATTGTTTTTGGAGCTTAGAGAACTATGTAAAATGAACAGATGGGCACAGAACTCTTATATTTAATCACCGTCTTTGACATAAGTGACACACTTCATTCAATACAGAATCAATCATATCAATCAATATTGTAAATGTCAGCTGACTCACTGACTCTAGGTAGTTGATGAAAACTTTGAAACAGCCATGGSAAATATTCACCTATTCATCTTTTTAAAATAAGAAGTTACACTTTCAATGATTTTAAACATGAAGAACATCTAAGTGAAGACTGTTTTCACAAGAGATTATTTCACCTCCGTCTATAAAATAATAGTGGAGAAAAAGCATCTAGTACCTTCACTTTTAGTTAATCTGTCTCTTATTAACTCCATAAAATATTGTCTATTGAACAAATGGCTTGCTTAAAATACCATTATCAGCTGATTGGCTTTTCAACTGCTTGAATTTAACTGWTTCACAGACTGCTATGTCCCATGTTGGATGCTGAACAAAACCTTTAGAAATTCCCTTGGGCTAAACCAAAGAACTGTAGGAGATTAGTGACATCCTAATTACACTGTGGTTATAACAGAGAAAATGGCCACAGTAAAGCACATTTGGGGTTTTTTCTGTGTGCATATGCAGAACTATCCATTTTTACCGAGAAATCCCACAGAAACCCTGGGCTTATTTTCTACAGTTTTTCCAGATCCCTAAGGGGTGACTTTGCCTTACGAGTTCCCACAACTTCTCCCTCCCTCCAGTTCATCTCAGATTATGTCTCCSAGGAACTGTTCCTGCCCCCTTGGTTCCCAGGAAGGTGGTACTTGCAAAATACTAGAAACCTCTGAAGAACTACTGATTAATCTCGTGCCAAAAAAGGACCCAAAGAGGCACGGCAAGTAGAAAGTACTGAGGCTGCAAAAGTAGGCCTACCTAGGTTGCTTGAAGGACTACTACCTCTCCCACGGCCAAGGCAGAGTCGACTGGCCAGGTATGTCCTGCAGGGCTCCTGCTGCCAACCACAGCCCTGTTGCTTCCCCTTCCATTCAGCGTCTCTGTAGGGATCCAAAACTGAGTTTAGATCCCAACAAAGTGCAAAGTCCCAACCAGACAGGCTGGCATTTCCTGGGTAACAAGTCATGTTTTGTTATTTCATGAAAACTAGGAGTTTTATGCATGAAACTGTATTTATCCTAAATTAATTGCAGTCATTGCACCATTTCCTGTCATCTCTCCCTGCCTTTGTTTTGGGGAAAACTCTACGCTTCTGCTAAGTTATGCCTGTACTTCTGTGGCACAGCACTTCACATGGGTCTTGTGGGAAGCCTGAGCCCTTGAATACCATCTATCTCGCCTGGGGGATTTGGGCACAAGTGGAATTGATAAGCACTACCCCTCCACTCTGTGTCCTTTCAAGAACAATTATACAGGCCACTGTGTATTTGCTAACTACTGTCTTTGAAGGAAATAAGGAGAAACTACAATAAAAACGATGATAATCTGTTATGTAAAGGGAATTTTGGGGAAATACTACTTTTCTTCAGCATATCATGTATTTTTCCCCCAAGTGCTCATTTCTACTGTTCTTAAATATCCAGTTCAATTATTGTAAGCTTAAATTTAATATTTAAATGGCACAATTTTAATATATTTCAAAACATCTTTGTTTTCTCAGATCTTTTCATACAAAGCTGTTTGTATGAACAATTGAAATAATTAACTTGAATTTGAAGCTCTGCCAAGAGGTTATCAATATTTAGCAGGACTCTGCAATCTTCCCAGTCTCCTTACATAAGGAAAATATGATTTCCAGGGCTGCATGTGAGTTGATACTGGACATCGTATTGTTTTYAGTAATGTAGTTCTTAAGCCACACAGTTTAAGGATCTGAAAGAACCAGGATTTGAAGATAGATTATTAGCTATTTCCTAATATTAGATGCCTGAAACATGCATAAATAGTTTATTGAGTCTCTCAGTACATAATATTTTTTTTACACAAACTGATCTTGTCTTTGTCAGATTTCGTCCTTTCTATAATTATCTATACAGCTATGCCTAACCAGTTTAGTATTACCTAAAAAAATCAATGATTTTTTTTTTCAAAAAAAGAAGCTGGATCACGTTAAGATAATGTTGCTTTATCAATTCAAATATGAAGTCACTGACTGTAATATATGTGCCTGAATAAAATTAATTTCAATATTTTTCTGTTTTGCCATGTTGTGCTTTTAAATAAGAACTCCCTTCTGACCAACAAACCTGTTGTTGTTTTTATTGTAACCTACCTTTTGGCAAGTTCATAAACTTTAGCACATACTGAGTATTCTAATTTTGAGAATGTTGTAAAAYTTTTGTGGCTTTTGAGAGAAATAGAAGTCACCAGAAGGTATGTGTCTATCTCTCTACTATTTATGTCTTGAAAATAATGGATTATTCCCCTTTCAATAATGTAGTAGCAAACAGTTTATCCAAAACATTTTTGTATCTCCATGGTTTGCATCCTCAGTGGCCACAGTGTGYCACAGTATGTCAAAAGTATGTTATTTTCTACCCAGGCTTTAAAATCTTTCTCTCATGCGTGGGAAGTTAATATTTTAAAAATGACATGTGAAGCTTTTCTCCCCATGAAAATAAAACATTTTAACTATTGGTAAGCTTGGAACAAGACCATTAATTTTCCTATCAAAATAGAGTGATCCTCATTAAAAGTCATGTGCAATATATGGTAGAGTGCTGTAGTTGCCATTTTATTTTTTTTCCCTTAGGAAGCAATATTTCAATTTTTTTTTTTCTCATTCTAGAATTACTATGATCATCTACATGCTTACAGGCAGTTGAGAAAATACGTCTCTATAAAATACAGTAAGTCTTATGGGAATTATTGCTTTCTCTATTGATCCATGAAAAGTCATTTCTGCATTTATTCCAAGAACGCTCATTCTTCTGTTTCATCAGAAGGACTGTGTCTTGATTTGTTGATAAAATGCTATTGTCACAGTCTCTACTATATCATCAGCCATATGAGGATACATTGTGACCAACTACTACTACATAAATAATACTCGGATTCATGCTTGGACTATATCAGTTACTATGGCCTGAAGCCACTTGATGTTGGGCWAATGAACACTTTTTGTGATAAAGGCAGTAGTTAGCTTTGCGCTTGACAAACATTTGGATAAAATTCTCTTCAGACAGGAAAATGCTCTATGCATAGTATAATCTGAGCTGCAGTTCCTTGATTTTTGCGTTACCATGGTAGACGAAACAATTTTTATATATAAGTTATAAGGAAATTTTGTGTTCTTTAGTTTCAAATGTGCCCTGTAAATGCAAACTGATGTCTGAGATCCTGTACGCGAGTCGTCCTCTCAGACATCACTGTGGCTTGTGAGAACGAAAACGGTCTTCAGAAAAGAGCAGTTCCACTCCAGTTGTAAAAGTCTCTGCGGCGCAATACTTCTTTTTGATGGGTTTCTTGCTTGGCTGGCCACAACTGGAAGGATTTTYCATCCTTTTTTGTTTTTCAGGGTGTCTTTCACCCCAGCTCTCCCTGTAACTSTTAGCTTTGGGCTTGGATATGAAGGGGACCCATTTGCTTCCCTAGTTCCACACTGCTCCGGGGCTCCCTTCCCTCGTCAGCCTAGGACAGGCCTGATGCTCAGTGCGAAGAGCCTGCAGGGGCTCGAGTTCTTCTCGCCTCAGCGGCTAGAGAAGTTAGGTGAAAATATCCAGAGACTAAGACAGAGAGTGAGATAGCTGCCAAGGACTTCTGGCTTCTACCAGAGCAAGAAGGCTCATTCCCAGGTCTAAAGCCCTGTCTTGCACACACTAGGCACTAAATCTTTGCAGTAAAATACACTAGTATGTATTGCAATACAATGTTCTAAAGGGTCTCAAAAATAAAGTCTCATCTATGATTTTTTTTT